>NW_028180005.1:0-14852 GCF_964030765.1 Micromesistius poutassou | reverse complement strand
GTGCGTGCGTGCGTGCGTGCGTGCGTGTGTGTGCGCGCGTGCATGACGCCTTGCTCCTACGCCCGGCCATGGATGGCTAAAGACATTTAAATTGTCAATTAGAAGGAGCCCAGCAGCCATGATTTCTCGGCGGGATTCGGCCCACTCGGCGGCGGGATTGCGGAATTAAACGCGATTGGTTTGCGTTTGAAAAGACCAACATTTCTTCGGGGGGGGGGGGGGGGGGGGGGGAGATGAGTGGCAGGCGCGGCAGGGCGCCATCTCTCCCGGGACAGGGGGCGGTCTGTTCTCGGCCGTGCTGCGCGCGCGTTTTCATCAGGCAAAGCGGGGGGGAAACCACTGGAGAGGGGAGAGTGACGCACTTTTGTCTTGTGGCCCCGGCGTTGTTTTAAAGAGAGGTGATCCGCGGGAGTTGCGTATCAGAAGAGCTTTCCCGGGCACTCGGATGCTGCGGCTGTCACGGTGGAGCTGCTAAATGATGTAATGGTCTATTTTGGGACGCTTTTTATCCAAAGTGACAGGGGTTATATTTTTAGGAGCGTAAAGGAACAGAGCGGGGTTAGGGGGGCCGTTGTGCTCAAGGATGCCTCCGGGTTAGACGGCGTCCTGGGATTCGAACCCAGGACCTTTTTTGCTGGGAGTCACCCTCACCTTGGTACAAATCAGATGGAATATGTTAGGTGCAATATGTTATTCAAAAGGGATCTTGGTATTTATTTTTGCTAAGTCTTGGAGTTCATGGTATTTAAGCTAATTTTTAATGTTTTACATCCTGCTTTCATTCCCATTTCAGGTGTAAACCACACAAGGGTGAGCGAGGTAATATTTTCCCTCTGAGAATAATTACAACTAGATTGAGATAATATGAATTTGATCTTATCAAATTATCAGGTGACAGAAGGATAGATCTTAATCTATCTAAAGGCTGTCAGAGCAGAAATACCTTTAAAACACAGAATATCAAGGCTTGTGGTGCTGATGGGGTGGGCTGCTAGGTGGGGGTGGGAGGGGGGGGGGGGGGCTCATTAAAAACCCAATTAAACACGAGCATCTCCTAACAGACACGGTTCAGCGCCAGCCTAATTTGTCTCCGCTCAGACAAACACTCATGTGTGGTACGACTCACAAACGGACCAATTAAAAACACACCGACAGTGATATGAGGTAAAAAATAAAAAAATAAAAAATCTGAGAACGTAAAAAAAGAAAGAAAACCTCCCAAAACAATGGACATGGTGTCCGCCTATCCTCCCGACAATCGCCCACATCGGCGAATATTTACCGGCGGATAACGAGCTCTCGATTGGGACGCCGATTTGAGTGCGGCGCAGCGATTTGTTCGGAAGGGCGTCGCTCGGGTCCGCTTCAAAACGTTTTTTTTTTGGCGGGACGGCGGCGGGGGGAAGTGTGCGTGCGTGCGTGCGTGCGTGCGTGCGTGCATGCGTTCGTCAGGAGCGTTGAAACTGAAGTCTGGCCCCCCCCGAGGTTTTTGATTGGCGCACGCTCCATCTGTTTCGGGGGAGCGTCGGACGAGACGCGTAAGAGGCGGGAGGAGCCAGCCGCCGTCCCCCTGCATCCACGCGGCGAACAGATGCCAACAATTTGGAACATCTGGTCGGCGCGGCAACCGCGAAGGGCGGGAGAGTGGAATAGAGACAGATAAGATACTGTAGGTGTTTTTTTTTATTGGTCGGCTGCTAAAAAAGATAGCAGGTCTGTTTGTTATTGTCGACTTTTGTTTTTGAGTGCGCCTGAATGAGCAGTGAACGGGCGATATGCCACATTTGGTTTCTGTCGTTTGCTCGGTCTTTCAAACCAACTCTGTCCTCACACACAATGGTCCCCGCCAACACAACACCGAGAGACGAATCAATGAGGCCGATGCATATTTTGTGTGCCTTTACTTCAGCGCTCTGCAGAACCTCAGAGCCAGAAGGTTGACATCGACGTAGCTTCAGCTGGAACTGTGCGTGGCTAATGGGATTCAGCTGAAAAGATATTGACGTGTTTGATAAAACAGCAGATCTTGGCTGAGGCTTTCCGTGTGGCCATGAATGAGCCGGGCGAGTCGATTTGAGTATTCCCGCTCGGTTTGTAAAGCAGAGTCCAAAACATGTCCAATTATCAGTTTTTCGGCACATTCTATTGCTAGGCAGTAGGAGTGTCCATTTCAAGGGCTGTGGGCAGGGATTCTGCCGTCTTAATGCTTCACTATTTGTGACACACTCGGTGGGAGTGGGTTGAGTGACCGACCGGGGAAGGGTTAAGGCTAGAGGAGTGAGCAAGGAAGATAGAAAGGCAGGTGAAATAAAACCCAAATATCTTTTAATGAAAAAATGAAAAAAAAAAAGGAAGGGAGAAATGAAGGTAAGAACTAAGAAGGAAGGAATGACTGGAAGGAGCGTCCAACTCGGCCCTCGGGGGAAATCAACCCAGGCTTCTCCTGGCACTGTAATGTACTGAGGGCAGGTGACAGCACCTCCCCCTGGCAGAGAGACACAGAGACAGAGAGAGAGAGAGAGAGAGAGAGGTACAGAGAGAGAGACACAGAGAGGGAGAGAGAGAGAGAGAGACACAGAGAGATAGAAACAGAGAATGAGTGAGAGAGGGAGACAGACAGACAGAGAGCAAGAGAGAGAGAGCTAGAGAGAGACACAACGAGAGAGAGACACAACGAGAGAGAGAGAGACACAACAAGAGAGAGAGAGAGAGAGAGAGAGAGAGAGAGAGAGAGAGAGAGAGAGAGAGAGAGAGAGAGAGAGAGAGAGAGAGAGAGAGAGGCGTAGGGGAGAATGGTGGAAGATGGTGCAGAGAGGTGCCTTTGCCTGTGTGTGGGTGGTGTGTGTGTGTGTGTGTGTGCCTGTGTGCGTGTGTGCGTGTGTGTGTCATGTAGCCATCATGACACCCTTGAACCTAACGCACCCTAACCACTCAAATGAACCAGTTGATGACACAATGTAAAGTAAGTCAGCCGTGGGCGCGGGCTGTGGGAGCCCACGCCGGCCCCCGTGCGTTCGCCCTCATTAGGTCACTCAGCAGACGCCTCACTCCACAGTGAGTCAGAGGGACGTCTTAGGGACTCAGGCCCACTGAGGCGCCGCTATGGCCCCGTGCTCTGGGACGCCAGCGGGCTGCAGACCTGGGTCTAGGCGGTCTGGGAGGTGACTCAATCTGGCGGTTGACAAACGTGGACACACACGCACACACATGACCACGCACGTACGCACGCACGCACGCACATACACACACATAACCACAGACAGACAGACAGACAGACAGACAGACAGACCACACACACACACACACATAACGACAGACAGACAGACCACACACACACACACACATACATAACGACAGACAGACAGACCACACACACACACATAACGACAGACAGACAGACAGACAGACAGACAGACAGACAGACAGACAGACAGACAGACAGACAGACAGACAGACAGACAGACAGACAGACAGACAGACAGACAGACAGACAGACAGACAGACAGACAGACAGACAGACACACACACACACACACACACACACATAACGACAGACAGACAGACAGACAGACAGACAGACAGACCACACACACACACACACACACACACACACACACACACACACACACACACACAGGGGGGCGTGCGGGGCTCTTACCGTCGCAGCCTCGCTCCACTTGTCCCACGCTGTGGAGGGCGTCCGCGATCAGGTCGGGCAGTCTCCCGTTGAGGTCCACCGAGGCCAGGCAGCCCTGGTAGCCGTCCCGGGACGCGATCAGCTTGGGCAGGTTGCCGTACATGGCCTTGATCACGCCACCGATATACAGCTCTCCTGGGGAACACACACACACACACACACACACACACACACACAGCCATGAGACGGTTGAGTCTTTCAGCTTTGCACTGCACGACTGTACGTTCAAATTGTGTTATTGTGCAATGGTACAGATAATACTGTTAAATATAGTATTTTGTATTATTTTATCATCATATCATTTTTTCATGCTATCATACTTTTGCTATTCCTTGCCTCATTGTGTAATATATATATATATATATATATATATATATATATATATATATATATTACACAATGAGGCAAGGAATAGCAACACATATATACACATACACACACACACACTTATATTTTATATATTTTACAATAAATGCTGATGTTAGAACTGAATCCCCCCAAGGGGAATTCAGTTTTAACATCAGCACTTATTATAAAATATATGGAATATATATATATATATCTAAGTGCTGGTGATATAACTCCCTTGGGGAGGTAGAAACCTGTATAAATCCTATCTTAATCAAGAGGCTTTTATCCTCTGTGACGCACAGTGAATTCAGATCCATGTCATTAAGGAGCTGGTCGGCGCTGGGGGGGGGTTAGGTAGGTTGGTTAGGTCAATTGTATGTGTTTGTATAGCCCTTAATCACAGCCACAGCCTCGAGTGGTCTCTCGGTGCACCACTCTAACCCTCACCCTCACACCCTCAAATCACTTAAAGGAAAACCCTCGCCAAAGCCTGAGGGGGGAAACCTTGAGCCCAGCAGAAGGGTCCCTCCTCCCGGGGACGTTCGGGGTTCCCGCGGCCCCCCCCTGGCTGGACGGCGGGAGACGTAGCTTGCGGCTAGCTTGATTTGCAGTATAAACCTCTGTTCTCTTTAGAGACATGCCCGGCGTATCCATGACCGGACACACGACTCGTTACGGTCATCGAGGTCATCGAGACCTCGGTCATCGAGACCGCCTCCCGCCTCACCCGCCTCGAAATGGGATCTCTTCGGCCGAAAACCCCCCCCCCCGGCCCCCCAAAGTACATCTGCACTATGCAATCTTCAGCTGGGGTAAAATACCTATTGATAGGGAGCATTGATCTGGTAATTAAGGATCAAATTACGAGCACTTTGCGAGCAGGGAGAAGACGAGGCCCTGTGTTTTCAGACCCCCTGATAATTGGGGAGGACCAGCTGTAGTAAACGCGACGTGATCACATAAGCTGATACTCTAATCACACATTGTACTCTTTGATGGTATTCCAATGATTGCGTGTTTAACAACCTCAGGTTAATGCAAAACTGTTCGAAAATATCGCTTGCACCTTCAAAGTTCTAATCACGTTCATAATTCACCCGCCCCCACCCGCCCACGCAGAAACACACACACTGTACTCATTGCGTACGGCCTCCTTCCTGACGCCTGATAAACACCTCGACGTCGTTTACTGACAACCACTCCAGCCTTCTCCTGTGGCAGTGCTCACTTGGCAGTGTGCGTGTTCCGGGGGGGGGTACGCAGACGGAAAGAAAACGACAACCAAACGCGGGTAGCGGCGACAAAAAAAAAAAAATCTATCTTAGGCAGGGCTGGATGTGGTGTAGTCGGCTTTCCCTCTGACACCGTCGGAGGCGCTGAGAGCCAGTGTCTTGACTGTAATAGGCCAATTTACATTGTTGACTGCCGAGCGGCGGGGAGTCAGCCTCGGGAACGCGGCGCCTCGAGCGTTGGCACACACATGGGTGCGCGTAGCGAGCGCGTTTCTCGCCTGTCGTCGGGACTGATGCAGTATTCCGTCGAGGAGGAGGAGGAGGAGGAGGAGGGGGGGATAAACCCGACGACGGAAACCCGGGCGGATTGTTCGTGGAAAGAAAGAGATGTTTAAATGATTGGATTTGTCGGGCGACGGAGTGAGGCACGGCGAGATGAAAAGGAAATATTTATTGACTACTCTGTGATCAATTATTTGCTCTCTTTCTCCTCGTGGAGCTTCAGGGGGGAACTTGTTTTTCGAAAAAGGATGCACTGTGAATGCACTACGAGGGAAATGAACATGAGGACGCTAATGATGGGAACATATTTAGCACACGGTTTTAAAGCTGGAGTAGGCAATTTGTCGCAACCAGCCAGAGTAAGCTAGATTGAAGGTCTCATACTTAAAGAATCCATCAACCCCCCCCAGGCCTCCCTCCAAAACCACTCCCCCAAAACACATGACACATGCGTTAGCAAATGGCAAATTTCTCTCTTGTGGAAGACTCCGGTCATGAGTGATGAGTGCAGATAGCTAGGGAGGTAGGCCATCCAATCATTTCATTCGGACCGACTCAAATGATAGGACGGGCTTATTACAGGCCTGGGACAGCCACAGAGAGCAGATGCCCATCTTTTTTTTGTCAGAGGATCTGATGTATCGATCGCTGTCATGATTTAAAGAGAATATCAACACGTCTGACAAAAAATGCTTTCAGAATAAATACCCTGGCTTTAATGGTTTAAAGGAATGACGTGTGTGTGTGTGTGTGTGTGTGTGTACTTTTAATCTCCCTGCACATGATTTTAATTGAAATGTCACTTGTCATGGAGTTATATTATTTACTTATTTGATAATGGCTCCAATAACATTTCCTAATATATACTTTAGAAATATATTTCCAATGTTCCCTTTCGTCACCCTATCTGTACTTTCATCTCACTACTCCTGTTATCAGGTTATGTTTCATTTCTTAATTTCTTAATAATTATTATAATAATAATAATCATCATCATCTCCACTCTCTTCCATGTTGATCTCTGGGAGTTTGTTTCGTTCCGGGGGTAACTCAAAGATGTTTTCCTGGTCGATCAAAGCCGCAAAGAAAAAATCTGGATCTTAACTTGAGTAAACAAGAAGATGTTCCCCGCACTACGCCAAATCCCCCCAAAACCCTGCCAACATTCGGAGGAAAATGCATTTTGCCGTGTTTGCGTCTCAATAGCGAAAAATGAGGGCAAATTCCAATTCCGGTGGATACCGGAGCGGTTCTGTGGGCGAAGCCAGCGGGTCAATTAAAAGTAGACCGTGTGTAATGGAGTGTGAGTGGACCTGTTTGCAGACTTCTACTCGCAATTAATGAGCACCGAGACATGTCATATTTCACACTGGCCGCTCCCGGCCCGGCCGGATCGATACGGTGAATTCATTAGAGCGCTGGGGTTGAGCGATGTCCTGGAAATATGAAATCATTTGGAGCGCAGAGTGTGTGGGGAGCAGGAGAAAAAAAAACGAGCAGAGTGTTTTTTTTCATTCTCTTTCTTTTTTTTTTTTTCGGAGATTGTGTATGAAGAAGGAGAGAAGGTTAAACTTCAACCCTGCATATTAATCTGGGATCTTTTGGTGTTTACTGATGTGATGTGGGCGTGCGTTTTGACTGTGATTAATATTGGTTATCGACTTCTTCTCTGTCTCTGTTCTTTGTGGCCGTGCATAACCGCAAACCACATAGAGCAGGTTTACAGACACTTGTTTTCACCATTTTCATTATAATTCTTAAGCGTTTTTGTCCTGTTATTGACGCGATGATCTAAAAGTAAAAAGCATCTATTTGTGAGGGCCTAAGCAGCTCTATTAAAGAGTTGTTTGGTGTTTTTTTTCAATCGTGCAGCGCTTATAAGGGAACTTCAGAGGCAAAGAGATGTCTAATTATTCATCTGATAAGTCATAATCAAAGGAGTTATTGTTGGAGCCGTAGACAGCAGACCAGGGTATATAATTGTCTGTGTTTATTTAAAGGGGTTGGATGAAATAACCGAGTAGAGAGGAGGGGGACGGAGGTGTGGCGTTGGGGGTCGCAGGTAGGGGGGTGTCGCTGGTCTGTTTGTCGAGATGACCCCTCGGCTCCCACTCAGATGGTCTGAGTGGGAGCCGGGGGGGAGCCCTGCCAGACCTCTGGTGTCACTCAGAGGGGCCCCGGCAGTAAAGGGACCAATTACACAAGGTCTCGGCCAGACACTGGGCGAGGGCCCCGTGTTCGCTAATGACCTCTCAGGGGCCGTTCTCCGGAGGGCCACCGGACAGTGAGTGTGAAACGCAGGTGTCTGGTGAGAGTGCCGCTGTAGCCCTACACACGCACGTGCGCACGTACGCACGCGCACACGCACACGCACACACACACACACACTCCAGTAAAGTGGGAGTTTTTAAAGTGGTTCCCAACACATTTTCGTGCAAATCTCAGTGGCATGATATAACGCCTTGAGATTTTAATGATGATTATGCAGTTAAAAATGGAAAACTATAGTAACATATCGTTACATCATGGTGTTATTGCCACATTAAACCATGGGGGAATGAATGAATAAAAACACAATTTGAACACATTTCGACATTAATCAAAGGATTAAAACCACTTGACAATTGCACAATTGTCAATACTGCATTAAGCTTTTGTACAAGTTAAAAATCTTTCAAAATTCATTGTGGGGCCTCGATCTGAAGTCTGCACATGCCGCACAGGCTATGTTTCCAAACGGGAATGAGCCCCAGCAAACAGTGTGATCTACTTCATCTGTTGCTTCCATTGTGTTATTGCACCTCAACTCATTTCCCTTTCTTAGAAGGTGAGGTGTGCAGGACCTACACTCCGTTGGAATGGGCGTTGATCCCTTTACCCCCGGAGGTGCATTCATTTCCAGCAGGCGTTGGCCGACGGCGCTCTTGTTTTGCACATCGCCTTTTCGTCTTCCCGCGGACACCTCCAAAATAAAAGCCCTCTACCCTCACACGTTGGCCTGTAATTGGTTCCCAAGTGCAGGCGGCTTTGAACCGCCGTGATCCGATATTCACACTCACGCTCTTTGAATTCCGCATTAATATCCATCACGCGCCCAGACCTTTGTGATGTTTAAAAATAGGCCGCACCGAGCAGTTGTGCTGCCGGCCGGCGCCGTGAAACACAAAGCCTTCCTCGACCTAGCGCTCCGTCGACCAGACACCGTGAATCAGGGAGGTGTTAGCGCAGAGAGGTGAGAACGCAACACCGGGCCTCCAGCAACTGATGCTGTCTGAACAACTAATCTGGCTGACCACTAATTATGTCTTGCTTAATTATGCTTTGCTTTGTGTGTGCGGTGTATTGGTTTTGTGTGTGTGTGTGCGCGTGCGTGCGTGCATTTGTGCGTGTGTGATTGTATGTGGGAGACTGTATTTTCGTTTTGCGAATGAATGGGTGAGTGAGCGTGAGCCTGCGTGTGCGCGTAGGTGAATATTTGTGTGTGTGTGTGAGTGTGTCAGAGAGCGAGAGCGAGCGAATGTGTGTGTGAGTGTGAGAACAACCGACGTGTGTTTACATTTGAGCACCTAAACACACACACATACACACACACACACACACACACACACACACGCTTCAAAACATATCCCACACAACCAGCAGGGGGTGTGATTATTACATAGCTGTCTAATGACAGGTTCAGTGGCAGATGTCATGGCTTCGCCCACCAAAGCAGTGCCACGCTCGTCAATTAAAGTCCTTCTGAATGGTTTCTGAGGTCTGGCGAGTGTCCCCGTAGTTTGACTGAGGATTCGTCACGTCGAGCCTGGTGCCCGAAAGCGTCTCACTTTTGAGGCACGTCCAATTTGGAGTTCAGACTTCAATGTGTGGAGTGCGGGTCGTCTGGAGGACTTTGAGAGGTTTTTGGATCACACGACACCTCTGAAAAAGAAGCCAGTTTCGTGCGTACAGGGGGAAGATTTTTGTTTTTATGTTTGGGTTACTCCCGAGACCTTGCATGCGTTTGGCGCGGCTTCAACACATCTGACGCCCTGTGTCTCG
Source organism: Micromesistius poutassou (assembly GCF_964030765.1). Classification (NCBI taxonomy): domain Eukaryota; kingdom Metazoa; phylum Chordata; class Actinopteri; order Gadiformes; family Gadidae; genus Micromesistius; species Micromesistius poutassou. The sequence continues at coordinate 5,249 of NW_028180005.1, read as the reverse complement.
TCTCTTTATGTCGCCCGTCTCTTGTCGATTCACCCCCCGTGTTCTGCTCTACCCGGGCCTCAACATGCACATTGACAACTCATATTCACAGCAAGGTTCAAAGTGTAAAGCGTTACACCTCAACTGATTCGATTGGCTGTTTGTCGTCTACCCCATTATTGGCCAGTCGTGCCCGCACTCTTAATATTTATCCTCAATATTATCGATCCCCTAATCCTTAAAGGGCTCATGTCATGCCACCAGGTGTGGGCGTGATTAGCTGGTATAAGCCGTTTGAAAATCATTCCTTCCCTGTTCCAGATATATGAAGGATAGATGAGCAACGGTTGCTACAGTCCACTGGGTAGACTGGTAGACTGATCTATCCAGCGTCCATCTAGGTGGACACGCCCACTTGTGATGTCACTATGTCACAGGAAAGGAATGGTTCAAACGGCTTGTACCAGCTAATCACACCCACACCTGGTGGCATCATGTGAGCCCTTTAAGCATGGGCAGAGTATGACGAACAAGGTGGAACAAGGAACAAGCGCCCGCCCGATAACAACACTCACTGCAACGCAATTCATCCATCACACACATGCCAAGACACTCCCACTTGTGATGTCACAAAAAGCTTGTAATGGCTACTCAATATGACACGGTGGAACAAGGGTCCTCGAAAGCAACCATCTGCCTCCACTCATCCAAGCCTCCCCCCCTCACTTTACCGCTGTAACCCCCCTCATCTTTGTACTTTGTAATCAGTTTAAAATATTCAATACATACAATGCACAAAGTGCAGAGAGTGGCACTATGGATCTTCAATGATTCACGGCCGTCCGCCCCCGCCGGAACATTCTTCCAACCGACGTGACGCGTGCATTCCTCTTCCCGTGTGAAAATAAATACGAGATAATGCCGGGTTGTCAGTCTATATTCACAATTCATCTGTAGATTTTTTTTTTACCCCAGCCAAGCAAAAAGTAAACGACTACCATGGCCCATAACTCCCCAGTACCATCCCTCTCCGCAAATCACTTATTCCCCGCTGATAAATAATAGAGAAGAGTACAGCTTGATTTATTCCTTGGACTAATTGTGAGTTGTAACCCCCCCCCCCCCCCCCCACACTTCCCTTCAGCTGGGGGCATAACTTTAAGCTGTCAAATAGAATAAAACACCTTTATCTCAACGCCAGTTAGGAAACTGTGTGTGCACACACACACTCCCTCACACATGCATGCACATCAGCACACACACACACACAAATAGAAAACCTGTTCTCTAACACAGGAGGTGCTGAGGAGGAGAGGGATCAGAATTGGCAACTGGAGCAATAGAAGAGATGGAGAGAAGGGGAACGCGAGAGAATAGATGGGGGGAGAGAGAGAGAGAGAGAGAGAGAGAGAGAGAGAGAGAGAGAGAGAGAGAGAGAGAGAGAGAGAGAGAGAGAGAGAAGAATGACAGCTGAAAATATGAAAGGAAGGAAAGAAAAGGAAAAACTTATATATAATATATTGAAAATTTCCCATTTGAATCGTGATGCATATCAGCTATAGCAGTTATGTAATTTAATGGCCGGTTGTAGGTATGGCATTGAACATCAACAAACAGGATTCTGCCTGTTTGCTAAGTAAGATTTGAGATTTCAGGCTGTGTGCGCGAATACACGTGTTCAACAGGCATGACGTTGACCCCCCCACCCCACCACCCCCACCCCCACATCTTCAACAGCCCTTTAAAGCTGTCCGACACCGGAGCCAAAAGCCCTGGTCTAGCGCTATGCAAGTCCTGGAGTTATGATCACTGGGCTGAGACTGTTTTAATGGGAGCTGGCGAAGCGGAGCCGGTCAACCACGGGGCCCTCGCCTCTGCAGAGCGTGGGGGGGGGGTGGGGGGGGGGGGGGGGGGGGGTGGGGGGCCGGACCGAGAACCGGCCAACGGTGGAGAACGGCGTCCCGCATGGGCGGAGTTTACTCGGCTGCAGCTGATGAAACCGAGACGCTAATTGATTCCTGAGTGCGGATTGTAAACGCACCTTTGTATACAGTTTAAAGTGCTATTTAGTCATAGTGGATGCTTTTATCCAAAGTCACTTACTTAACATTTTTCGTTTGATAACATGGATGTTATCAAAGAGCAGGTAGATGTCTACAGGTCAGACTGCTGAACCCGGAACCTTTTCGCTTGGGGTTCAAGCTCCCTAATACATACACAACTATACACAACTATCCTACCTAAACACTGAAGATGTAGGTCGATTTTAACAGTAGAATTTGTTATTCTCACAGGCAGACACAAAGCCCATCTACGGCCGACCGGCGCTCACTGTTGCGCTAGCCCGCGAGCTAAAGGCTCGGGCTACAACAGCTACGGCTAAAACGTGGACGCGGGCACCGTGGCCACGGCTGGGGTTAGCGCGTTAAGGCATGGTAGATGCAGCGGCTACGCGAGGGGAGGTGTGTTTCCCCCTCTGCCTCGCGTCGAGGGCCGCTTGCTGCTGGTAAATGGACATCATTAGTGTTGCAGGTCGATTGTAGTGTGGAGCCCATCTGGGGCAGAGGGGGGTGTTTGGAGTGACATTGCCCATCGCTGTATGTGCACAGCAGGCGCTTGTTATAAGCGTATGTGTGTACGGCGAGGGACGTGTGTATGTGTGTGTGTGACTGAGATGAACCGCTTGCCCTGATTCATTTCAGAGCCCTTAATGGTGGAATTAGCATGTTTGTGCCGCAACTTTTACAGATTTGTCTACAGATCTGCACGCTATTAGTCACTACTTTGCAACTTTGTTCCGTTTCCCCCCCACATGTTTATGTGATGCACAGCAATATTTAGTTTGTCTGAACATTAATCTTGAAAAAGCTCCACACGTTGTGTCTTTTGCCTGTGTGTGTGTGTGTGTGTGTGTGTGTGTGTGTGTGTGTGTGTGTGTGTGTGTGTGTGTGTGTGTACTTTTATTTGTGAATTTTTCAATGCAAATACGCCCCATTTATCAGCCAAAATGTGGATTCATTGCGACTTTTTCACATTGTAATTAGTGTGATAGCTCCTCTCGCACCTTACCGTGAAGTGTTCTCTTTTTCCCCATGAACCAATAACCCAAAGAGTGCATGTCCTTGAAAGCAAAATGGCTTTTGCTTTCAAAATAACAGCGTGCTCAAATAAAAGTCCTGCAAGGATAATTGCTTTGATTCTGGGTTTTTTTCTTCACCTGGCTATTCAATGTGAGTGTGTGTCGGAACATTAAATAGCATAACGACAACACGACGAAAAAACATCAACCTTTAAGAGCAAAAAGGGACTTTTACTTCATCATTGAGAAACAAAACCAGGCATGCGTAGCGCCAATAACAAACTGATTTTGTAACTATTTTAAAAAAAATAAATGTTAAGGGTCAGGGTTAGGCGAGCTATTTGCATGACCCGTTATCGGTGCACGGATTACTAAATACGGTGTGTCGGACAAATAGTGTGGGCTGACCAAATAATGAATCTCAAACTTTACGCTGGTGAGCACAAAGCTCATTAAATTGTGTTTACCTTTCCTTGATCGCTCTGTTCTCTCTCTCTCTCTCTCTCTCTCTCTCTCTCTCCTCTCTCTCTCTCTCTCTCTCTCTCATCTCTCTCTCTCTCTCTCTCTCTCTCTCTCTCTCTCTCTCTCCTCTCTCTCTCTCTCTCTCTCTCTCTCTCTCTCTCTCTCTCTCTCATATATTCCGGAGCACTCTACATCATATGTCCCAGAAGTGCTGCACGACAGCACTTCATTAGCAGATGTCTTCAAAGCAACTCCGGGTTGGATCCCGGGTAAGGTACGCGGAACATCTCATTCAACGAGCTGCACATGAATAAAAAATAACGGCAATTTGTGGTTTTATTGTTCCCCGTTATGTCGGACTCATGTCCAATCCTGGCTTTAAATGATGACATGAACGTGCATTATGTACACGCAGTGTGCTGTTTCCTGGTCTACGGGAATTAGAAAGCATGTATGTGCAGTATAGGCAAGGGGGGGGGTCCATATAGTAGCTGAAACGTTTTAGTCTAAGCACCAGATCTACTTTTCAATAGGCCGTTCTAAAGTGTTTTTACTGCCAGGCTTCTGAGGAGGTATATCGAGGTTCTATTTACCACCATTTAGTTACACACAAGATGCTTTTATCCCCAGTCGCTTGCAGTGAATTCACATCCATTGCCCAAGGATTCCTAGGCTAGGTTAGGCTGGGGGGGGGGATCAGGGCCTCACACCGGGCACCTCCCGGCCGTGAGAACACCACACAATACCCAACCCCAGTATTACCCTTCACTAATTCACAAGCATGTTAATTGTACGGACAACAATTGCCAGTAGAAAAGGGAAAATAACACAAAATAACACAACAATAAAAGCAATTCATAACAGGGCCAGCTGGATATACTTTATGTTCTTCAACTTGTGTGTTCAGCCACTTACTCTGAAGGGGTGATTTGAGGGCTTTACAATACACATCATGCAGGCATGAGTTAACCTCCATCAGCTGCAAGTCCACCCCACACTCCTCCAGCCTGAATGTCAAGCACTGTATTGCTTTCCAATAGCGTGCTGATGGCGGGCACTAGAGGCTCCTGAGAAGAGGACGCTGTGTTAATTGTGTCTCTTTTCCGACACACCGTCGAGAGCCGTCGCCATCGAATACCGATTAAAGACTGGCACCCCCGTTGCTTGTGGCGACGGATGAAGCCATCTATCCGCCCAACGACCATTAACCCATTTATTTATCTAACGACCTGTAATCTATCCTTTAACCTCTCCATCCATTCACCCATGCAAAATCTGTCCGTTCCGCCATCTATCGAGCCATCCATGCGTGTAGGCATGTATCTCTATTCCCTCTATCTATACATCTATTTAACAACTGTTAATCAATCTGTCTGTCCATCGTCAGTGACATGGATCCATCCATCTGAACATTGATTAATCTGTCTAAAATTCATCAATTTATCTTCTTCTTCACTAATCAGTCCATCTAGGCATATCTGCCCTAGATGGATGTATTTCCACCATCCATCAATCAAAGCATCTATCCATCCATCCATCTCGCTACCTTTGAATGCCTTTATCTAGACATGCATCCATAAGCATAAGCATCCATCCGTCTTTCTTTTCATTTATCCACCCATCTGCACACCATCCACGCGTCCAATCATCTATCCGTCCGTCTATCTGTCTTCCTGTCCGTCTCTCCGTCCGGCCCTCCATCCGTCACAGCGAGGGGGGGGGGGGAGGA
>NW_028180006.1:0-4365 GCF_964030765.1 Micromesistius poutassou | reverse complement strand
CCAAACACCCCGCCCACACACACACACACACACACACACACACACACACACACACACACACACACACACATAAATAAATACATAAATGAATACACACACACACACACACACACACACACACACACACACACACACACATAAATAAATACATAAATGAATACACACACACACACACACACACACACACACACACACACACACACACACACACACACACACACACACACACACACACACACACACACATGCAGTCTACCTTTACTCCACCGTATGTTATTCCATGGTGGACCCTCCCAAATCACTGGTCGCTAAACCCTGGCTCAACATCTGTGTCTCTTTCAGATCTGTCAGCCAACACTGTGTGCTGAACACAACTTGGCCACAACACACACACATGCATGCATTGACTCACCCCCAAACACACCTACACACAACCTCCCTAGCCCATGCACACAAACACACATGGACAAATACACTTACAGAAATACATGCACATAAACGACGGCATATGCGCACACACACACACACACACACACACACACACACACACACACACACACACACACACACACACACACACACACACACACACACACACACACACACACACAGCTTTCCCTGCATACATGCACACACAAATACAGCCCAAAACCTCCTCCCCACACAAACATTTTTGTTTAAACACACACAATCCCTTAGAAGAGGGATTGTGTGTGTGTGTATACAAAATAACACACACACAATCCCCCAATCCGCATTCACACAAACCCACTTTCACAAACACATGCAGAAAAACCCAACACATACACGGACACAAGCACACTTACATAAATGCACACATTCATACACGAAAAACACACTTCCACAAACACACACACAAACCCCAACACATATATTGCCCCCACGCACACACATCACACAAACACATTTTCACAAACATTCTCACACAAACCCAACACACACACACATTCACACAGACGCGTGTTTTCACAAACACGAGCACACACACCCTACACAAAGAAGCACAGCCACATCCCCCCCCCCTGGGCACACCGGCTGTGTGTGCAATGTAAGATGCTGGGTGTTGCGCTCCCCAGCAGATAATGACCACCCTGAGAGAGATCAGAGAGCTGCTGGAGGGCCCTCGGTGGGGCCCCTCATCCTGGGTTGTGGGGGAGCAGGGGGCGGCGGGGGGGCCGGGGGCTCACACAGTTGACATTGCAGTGTCATCATCGTTATCCGGGTGAAAGAAAAGTTATTGTCGGTCAAAGGGGTGGTGGGGAGTCGCTTGAAGATCAACTCTGAAGTGTAATCATAGCGCTGGTTTACATGCTGAGGAAGGCGGGCGTGGGAGTGGATCACAGAGGACATTAGAAACCCTTAAAGGGATAAACACTTTTTCCTTACGGTTATGTATTGCTTCTGTATGCAATACTTAAACGGCTTCCTCTATCCTTGCCCGGGGACGAATATTTATTTTTCTCCACGGCGCACGTTTACATTAGGACAATGTCACACAATGACGTACTGGCACATACCGTCATAGTTCAGCGGCTCCAGCTGGGTAATCGTAAGGTAATAAAAGGTAAAGCTAACGGGATGTTACTCAACCGAATAGTGCAAATAAATTATTTTTTCATAGAGCGTATTGTCATCTATTAAAAGTTTCCCTGGCAAACTTCAGAAGAAATTAAATTCCTGAGAGGCCGGACAGACTGTTTACCGGCTCACTCGACAAACAGCAGCAGCACTCACATAAACCATTATTATTAGTTTCTTACTCATAACCAATGTACCCGCAGTCTAGACAAAGCACAACTAAATAACCTTAGTACTAAATAGAATACCAAGGCTGAATAAAAATATAAATAAATCTTTGCCCGTTCCTCTACTTAAGTTAACACCCCTCCTCCCTTTTCAAGAAGTTGCTACTCGCGGGGAAAATGTGTTGATGAATGAAGCTCTCATACAAAGTGAGTTGCTGACAGCTCTGGAGACCTAGGGACCAATTCATTTGCAGCGCAAGTGCGCTACGTTGAGATCAGTCCTCCCTCAGATGTCCCAGAAGCCTGTAAGCTTTGAAATAGTCACAGGCTCCGGGAAGAAGCAAAAAAAAATGTCACAGCGCTCTTCAAATGAATAACTCTTTTAGCGCGAGAAGCACTCGCGCGACGGCAACTGCCACAGATATACAGCGGCGAGAGAGTGGGGGGGCGCTGCTCAAAGGATTCCCATTTCATCGAATATCCCGTTTCTATTCAGATTTTTATCTCCTTCTTGGTGCAGATGTGCAATAAGCCGCTTTAAAATGCCGCTTGTCTGTGATGCAGATATATTGTGATGTCAACGTATGTGTTAGGCCTGTAACGTAGGGGGAAGTCAAGGCGAACAAAGGACAGGCCTAATGACGCCATTTTGTGTGTTAAGAGGCTGCTCAGGACGAGATTATCATTAAGGTTTAGTGCTATAAAGGGAATAGCGCCTATTAGACATTGATTATTACAAAAAAAATTGCCTGTGAGATGTTATAACTGTGGGGGGGGGGGGGGGGGGGGCATTAATTTAAAAGAGAACTTGTTCTCAACAGTTATTTTCCTCCAATAATGCCAGGAAGCCAGAGCTTCTGGGCAGTACGTGGCACATTGATTAGTGTGCTGTATTATGTATGATCCCCTCTGTGATGTAGATTAAACACTGGTGTGGATGTGCTTTGTTTTAAAAAAAGAGAACGGAAAGCATGAGCGAGCGAGCGTCCCCCTCGTGCTGGGGGCCAGTGACCCGCACCCGCCCCTTCCTTTATACCCATAATGCATTGCAAATGCTCCGCAGACGCACTCCGCTTCGCTCCCTGCTGGGACTTCCATTAGATGTACAATGGAACAATTTGCCCACTGCTTTTTTGAAAATGCAGGATAAGGATTATGTAATGCTGTTTAAGGTCAGCTTGATGCATTACAAGGGTAAATGTAAACTAACCACTGAGATCTTTTAAACACACGCTCAGTAGGAGACCTGACTCACAGCCTTGGGCCGTGTTTGTTTCCGCACACCTCGGTATAAAGGGTTCAATATATAATTTATACAATTAAGCCATTCTCCACTTTAATCTTGCTACCATGAACAATTGATTATGAATTAGTTCCCCCTTTGAAGAGAGAAGAATATCCCAGTATTAACCCTAGGGAGATGTTCAAAATGAAGTTAAATTCTGTGGTTTACGGTGGATTATGAAATATCACAGGCTTTGCAGTACACCTTCGGTGGTTAGGGCTACAACATGTTTTAGTTTTCATTCAAGGAATGCTGGCTCCCCCTGAATGTATAGTGTGATAGTGACAAAAGGCCAATACCTCACAGTGTTAGCCACCACAGCAGGCTTGTATTTCATGTTCAGAGCTATTTGTTTTGCTAATCCATATGTTTGCTAATCCATGTATTTCGGTGTTTCTACACAGACCAAGCGGTTCACCAAGCCTTAAGCTTTAGCTTTAATTGCATCCTGACTCGTATTTAGTTTGAATTCAGAAAGAATTGTCTTTCTGTTGTTTAAAAAAATATATATATATATATATATATATATATATATTTATATGCAGTGTTGCAGGCAAAACAAGGGCAGTGGGTGAATTGGGAGGGAGTGGAGGAGAAGAAGATAAAATGGAGAGATCTATGGAGCATGGAGGCTAGCAGGATCAGATTCATGATAGGTGCTACATATGATGTGCTCCCATCTCCCCAGAACTTAAATCAATGGTTCAGGGCTGCCAACTTTTGGGTTTTTGCTGGCGTGAGACTCTGTAGAATCTTGTAATGCATACCTTATAGCAGAGTCCGCGGGTGTAAATGTTCACTGTGGGGGGCGGGGGGGGGTTGGATGGACGTGAGAGTGAGAGAGAGTTGGCAGCTCTGATGGTTGGGTGAGGATGAGACATGCACACTATGTTCCTGTGTGTGCAGCCTCCGCCATATCCTATCGGGATGCAAGGTCAGCCTCTCCCAGGAGCGGTATACGTGGCGTCACATAACCAGGTATTGAAATGTTTGGCAGAGGCTGTTGATGATAAACGGAGAGAAGCTAATTCATCAGCCGCTAGTAAAGAGGGAAGGCAAATTAACTTTGTGCGGGAAAGGAGGGGGAAAAGGCTAGACCATTTAGAGGCAGGCGGGCTAAGTAATGGAGGAGCCTTATTCGGCAGGTTGTTGTCCCTCCTCACATTGTTAGCACTCGGCTAAGACCGGATATGCTATTGTGGTCGGACTTGGAGAAGATTGTTTATTTCATTGAACTTAGAGTTCCTTGGGAAGACAGAGTTGAAGTAGCCAAGGAGCTTAAGAAAGCGAAGTATGCTGAAATGGCTGGAGAGG
>NW_028180007.1:0-17238 GCF_964030765.1 Micromesistius poutassou | reverse complement strand
GTTACAGTTGATCCATCTTTATCCTCTGTTCTAGCGCCCCATGTGGTCAATTAAGGACAGCGTTTTTCAGTGGGCATTGGAGACTATTATTTTCATAATATCTGCAGCTTTTTAAAATGGTCTGTCTATCTTGCAGTCCATCAAAATTAACAATGGTTTCGGTAGGCTTTGGAAAAAAATCCCACAATGTAATCCACCGTTCATTCCCATCGGATGAATTAGTCCTTTTTATACAGCACCACCTAGTGGTGCAAGGTAATTAATGTATTTGGTAAACGGGGTGAAAGATGCAGATGGAACAGATTGTTAGATTGTATTCCTGTTTTATCATCATCATTATTAGTATTGGTTGTTTGTAAATGCACAATTACAACAAGCGTGTGAACTCTTAATATGGAAAACCTTAAGCCCTGTATTGTGCATATGTGTTTATACAGCCTACACATATGATACAATTCCTGAAAGTGACAGTGTTAACACACCTATAGGTGTTTTGTCACGCACACAAATATTTTAACAGCGGTTAGTGTGTGATGTTACAGAGTTTGCATTACTCAGCAGGTATTATGACATCACTCTCTCCCTCTCGGTCTCTGCCTCTCTCTCAATGCCAGCAGGGCATGGGGTTATATGCATCTAAACCACGCCCCCTCCTCAACCACATAGTTCACTGAAGAAACTGTGTTATGTGTTCAACCTGGAAGAGAACCTCTATTTCTTTTTCAGATATAAAAAAAGAAAATGTTCTTATTGTATTGTAAAGAATGTCGTTATTCATATTTTTTGTATGATCATTATTACTACACATGCACATACATATGTTTGATTATAGGTCTCCGTCCTCACACCTTATCTGGAGGGCCGCAGCACTGTGCTGCTAACAGTTCCTCTAATGGTACACTGTGAAGGGCCTCATTACTGGGAGAACTCTTCAATGGAAGCCTCCAGGTGAATTCTTGATATTGATTCTTGATTCTTCATGTTGACCACATGTTACCGGGTATAAGCCTGAATACAAATGTTGGAAACGTCATTCATCCAGCCAGCCTTCCATCCATTCATTCATTCATTAATTTATCCATCTATCCACTCATCCATCCATCTATTCATTCATTCATTCATTCATCCATCCATCTATCCATTCATTCATTCATCCATCCATCCAGAAAGAGTGCAAAGTGTAAATGAAAACCCCAGCATCCTCTCCTCTTCTATTGCACGAATCTAAGGAGACAAATACAAGGTGGTTTTCAGATCAGCCTCCACCCCGATCAGACTGTATGGCGGGTGTAGCGCAGCCGACCCAAAATGGATTACAGAAAACTAGATTAAAGGCGGATAGAGGGAAGGATAGAGAGATGGATGAAGATATAAAATCCGGATTACGGTTCTGACTGATACCGGCACCACAGAATTGTGAGCTATTTTTTGTGCTGTATTTTTTTTTTGCTGTATCTAATTATTTTTCACGGTTCTCCAATCTCAGCACCGGGCTGGAGATGATGCTTTCCCGATGTTTGCTCTCGTTTTGACTAGAACCGCCACCTGCACGCACACCATCTGCCAGTCAGATCATTTGCAGTCTGTATTTTCGGCATCTAGGCTCAAAGTGCCTTAATATATCCTAACAAGCTCTTTTTTGTTTGCCTTCTGCTTTTATGTTCGGTTGGTAACAGATGCATACAGATGCTCCATGCTTGTACCGGTGTCCCTGCGATATTTGAATAAAATGTAAAAAGGGATTTTTAGGAAAGGAAACACATTGAGATACACAAATACCTACACGGAAGTAACGGTCAGAGGAAATAACATAGGTCAACAACAACTGTATACTTTTCTATTTCAATAGGGAAGTAGCTTTTTATCTATCTCTATTTATCATACTAAAATAGACCTTTGTACACACATAATGATTGAGTTCTGAATTCTTGATGTGTGAATGAGTTGCGAGAATGCATTCATAATGCATTACACACACGAGCACACAAAAACACAAACGCATACACACACAATGATTGAGTTTTTAATCCCTGAGGTGCGAATGAGTTGAGTTAATGCATTCATAATGCATTTATATTGCCATACCCACAGAAGGTTAAGTGGGGGTTATAGTTGTGGCCTAGCCTCAGTGTAGATGTGGATATGTGGTTTCACATGGGGCTCGGAGCTCGTTGTAGAGCGGGACGTTTAGAAAATGACCATGACGGCCGAGCATGTAAGCAGTCCAAAGAGACCTTTTCAGAACCACTTTCTCCTATGTGCTCTAATGGCTCAGTAAAGGGTTGGCTGTTGGCTGCAGGGTGCAGGCCGGAGCCTGCTTGTGAGTAGCTTTTGCTGTAAGACACGAGGGCTCTGTGGGTAAGGATTAAGGAGCATTCAATTCCGCAGGTGAGGTTGGTGTCACTGAGCAATTAGCATAATTCCATGGTAAAAAGGTAAAAGTATTCTTAAGCAAAGACTACTGTCCATTCATTTACAATAGGGATGGGAACCACATTTGTTACGTCGGAAAAGGATATAGTAAAATTTCCTGGTATCTGAACATAAACCAGAATGATCTGGGATGACAACCACCAAAATATCTCTGTTCCAATTACACCCTTTAGACAACAGAGGGCGCAATCATCGTTGTATGCAACAGGGCCTACAACGTAACTTTAGAAACAAACGCTACAACTTGAAGATGGCTGCAAGCAGTAATCCAACGTCAGATGGAATAGAGATAGAAAATGCTCCAGCTATGCTGAAGTCACATCTTTGGCAATAGTTTGGCTTTCCAGTGAAGTCTGAGAACAACAACAAAGAGTTGTTGACAAGACAAAGACAATTGTGAATTGTGCAAAGCAATAAAACCATACACATCTCAACATGATTGTTCATCTTCAACGGTACCATAAGGAGCAGATTGAAGATATAAATAAATTGCCATTGGGCCAAACAACTTTACAGAAGTAATTTGCTACAACTTTACCACCAACAAGTCAATAAGCTACAGAAAAAAACAAAGGCATTGGGAAGTTCATATCCCACGACTTACGATAGCTTCAGGCTTTTGCTCAAAACACTGGGGCCAAAATACCACATTCCGTTACAAAAACACTTTTCTAATGTTCTCATGCCGAATCTCTACAAAGACAGCAAAAAAAAAAAACCAGCTTACTACAGACGGGAGGACTAGCCGGCCACACAGGGCTGTATCCCCATCACAACGCATATCATACGTAATTGGGAGATGGCTAGCTATGCCCTGAAGACTCGCCCGTTATTGAGTGACACACGGGAGTTAACTCTCCTGTTAAGTGCTAAAACAGGCAGCAATAGAATGAGGTACATTCACAAGACTGCAGTTGTAACAGATCATGCTTAAAATATGGACACTGCGCTCAGTGAAAGTGGTCTTGGAACACTACTATAAACCTATAAATCTAGCTACCCAGCAGGAGCCACAGGTACCCCCGCGCCAGCTGCTTGCTTGGCCGGGTGTGAAGAGTGGCAACCTTCTTTCATAGGAGCACTAAAGCCACTGCAGTTTCAGCCTCTAAAAATGCTCTGTGACAGCTTCTGTCTCACAAACTCATAATGGACGTGTCAACCAGATGGGACAGTTTGTATGATATGCTCGAACGCTATCTGGAACAACAGACGGCTGTTATGGCGGTCCTGATGAGCGCCGAAGCACGAGGAAATGCCAGAGACGCTGATACGTTGGATGTCGGCGATATATCAGATGCAGAGGGCAGTGTAAAGGTGCTCAAACCACTAAGGACTGCTACAACAGTTGTTTGTGACAAGAAGCTGCCCACTCTATCACTATTGTGCGGCTTGTGTGCTTGATCAAGAGGAGCATGTCACCGCATGAGGGGAATTCCCCCGTCGAAGGTAGTTTGAAGAGCACCATTCTGAAAGACATCTCCTAGACCCACGATTCAAGAGTCTTGTTCAACTGTAATCTAACCCTCACACACTATGTGCATGCATAGCCTTGCTTATAGGTAAGCATACCCTGGCAAGATGCAGGCTATCATTCTTTAAAGAAAACATGAGGGATCAGGCCAAATATTTTATATTTTGATGGGGTTCAAATTAAACTAAGGCATTACAGAATAATACAACCATTAAAGATCCCATTTTATGCTTTTTTAGGGTTAATAATTGCATTTGGGGGTACAACTAGAATAGGGTTACATGCCTGTATGTTAGAAATACCCCTTATTATTCTCACACTCTTCATTTCTGCTAAATCAATTTCAGCGTCTTTCCAAAACGGTCTGTTTTGTATCATGTCGCACTAAGGCCCCCCTCCCGAGTAGCCCGCTCTGTTGCGATTGGTCAAACATTTGCACGTGCGTCTGCAAATTCACCCCCCCCCCCCCCGAGAAGTTGTAAGCATTGTGGGTAGCCGGGAGGTGTGACTTCTGCATGGCTCACTGCAGAACACTGCAAACTGTTTAACGTTGAGGGGCGTTCTCGGTGGGCACGAATACTCTACCAGGCTTGGACTTCTAGTTCTTCTACTTTCTAGCTTAGCAGACTCAAAACATGTATACATACATCATATAACAGTCTAAAGCAAAGGGAAAAGTCGAAAAAGCATGATATCACCCCTTCAAAACAAAACTAGCAATAAAGAAAATGATGAGATGCTCCAAAGAAGGGCCTTGTGGAAGAATCTGTTCAGATGAAATGAGAGTGCGTGCAGGTATCCGGGTAGGTAGGTAGACAGACCGCAAGCTCATCCAATAATTAATTCAGGCCGTTTAATTGATTAGTTGGGCTTGGGAAACCACAGATACCGGCAAGCCCAGATCTACCTTATTTACCACCCTGTCTATGGACCACTAACAGTGCGGCAACAGATTTTTGCGTCAAAGTTGGGTGGGGCTCCATTATGCGACTTTAACACCCGTTGCACACTGTACACGTCCGTCGATGGATCTCACTGACTTTGCATGGGACGCTCCCAAAATGCATTGTGGGTCCGTCCGTATCATCGGCTCCGTCTCTTCCAAAAGTTGAGAAAAGTTTAACTTTTCAGGCAGCGACGGATCCGTCACCCAATCAGATTGCGTTATGCAAATATACGCAAGTGCACTGTCCAATGAAATCGCCTTTGTAATACAACCCGGGGAAACACATACATACGTCAAAAAGCCCCCATCCGTCGACGGACGTGTACAGTGTGCAAGGGGTGTGAGAGTCGAATTCGGCAGTGCAAACTACACGACTAGTCTTGACCGTCTTGCCTTGGCAAAAGGTCGGTGGTCCACACTAGGGAACGAGCGGGGGTACACACATGAAGACTCTTCTATCTGATTATTCGCTCCTTCTCTGAAAACCTGCCTGACTAATACATGTCTTTAATAATACATACAATCAAAGTTCCATAACATAAGTTGGGGAACAAAGACCACACCTCATCTCCCAAGGCAATTTCTCGCCCAAGCCTATAATGGCGTAATAACCATTTCTCCTTTCTTTGTCGTACCACAGTGGAGTACCTTCAATGGAGCCTGAAGACTCGGTGCAATGATACAGCACCATCACCCTACACCTAAGGAGTCTGAACTCCCTAGATTGTTCAAGCCTTTTCCTGTTCCGTTATTTTTAATAAACCAAACATTAAGCTTCACAATGGTGTGGTATTTTTCGTGGAAAAAATGCAAATGCAGTGTTTGAATATGATTACCTCAAGTATTCTTTAGTCAATGTAATCTGAGATTATCGTTAGATTGCTGCTGCTGTTCGGAGACGACCATTATTTTCTGCTTACGGTGTCAGTGGGGAAAGCGAACATCCGTACTTCTCAGAGTGATTGGAGCAGCCCCATCTCCACGAAAAACCATGGCGGAGACTTGTGTTATCTACAAAGATAACAGGGAGGACAGGGCACAGACAAACAGTTTGACATGCTATTCATGGATCTGAGTTTATTAGAGATGTAGTCAATGCATTCATTGTGGTAAATAAGTGCATAGTAAAAAATACAAAAATACCTAAAACATCGACATATTATGGTTTAATGTCTCCTGTCTGTCCTGTCTGTGATTTAATGTACCCTGTTCAATTGCAAATTACTTCCCAAGATAAATGTCTGCCTTTTGCAAGGAAAACATAACATCTGTTTGAATATATAATACGTATCAATGTATGTATTAATAAGTGCAGGGTGCACAGGGATTGCAACCAGAAAGATTAATTTAATTCCATTTATTTGCAACAGATTTCCTACTGCACACTTAACATCCTAATGCTGCTGCTGTTGCTAGTCTCTAAATGGATTTGGCTGATTGGATATCGCGGATGTATTTAACTCTTTGGTTGTTAGGACGTTCCTGGTGGGTGGTCATTATTGTACAACCTGTCGTCTGGATGGGGAATGGTGGGGCACAACAAAACAATGAATACAGAATACAAATCAATTACAATCAAAGTTAAAGTTGAAGATACAGGCAGACCCGACCCCCCTCCCACACGTCATTTGAGAAGACATTTCCTCTAAGACTTTATATATAGATGGACTGATAGATATATACATAAATATGTAGATACATAGATATATAGATCCTGCTCCAAAGGTATGCCAAAATACATAATGACATAATATTAAATGTTTATTTGTACGGCCTCATAAAAAAATCTATTACAATATTTTTGGTCGGCTTCTGCCTATGTCTACGTAAGTTATGCAAGTAATATAACGAGTTAGCAGATTTATACTTTTTTTCAAATGGAAGTAAGAAGTAATGAGACAATATTCCATTTTGAAAGTAACTTCCACATCACTGGTGAAGATTTCACTGAAGTCATGAACAATTTGCATCATTGCAAACGTATAGGTCATTTCTAGACAGTGGGAGGAACTGCATGCAGAACTTCCATTCAGTCCCCCCCTCCCAGCTAGCATTTGAACCACGATGGATGCCCCTGGGTGAATAAGGCCCACGAGGCCTGGAAAGGCAAAGATAAGTGCCACAAAAGACAGATAAGTGCAGCAAAAAAAAACATGCAACATCACTCAGGGTAATGATTCATTTTAAAAAGCTGAGCTATTGAGCTATTAAACCTGACAGCAGGTGTGCAATGAGAAGGAAAATGATGGCAAGAGCCAGGATATAAATACGTACAGTTTGACAGTATTTTATAGCTGTGACCATAATTTATGTATCATTTTCAGATGACTTGCGGTGGCGACAACAAAGGCAGCGATGAGGCCAGACCAAAAGATCATCGGTAGGTGAAGGGATAAGAAATGTGTGTGTGGGCGAGACGCAGAACACAAAGTAGAAAAAATGCCACACGTCAGAAGTGCAGTATACCGCCTTCAGCAAGAAAATAATTTACATAGCGCACTAATTAACTCCAAGGCGCTAGTCTGAGAGACTCCATTATACCCTTGTGCTTACTCAGCAGAAAATTACAGGGGGAGAGAAACTGGTTGGGTCATGGTAAAGCATGTTCTGAACAAGCAGTAAGGCGACATGCATATCGGGTCACAAACCATCCCTTTTTTTAAGTGATACAATAAAAAATAATAATTATCAAGTAAATGACGAGGTTAAGGCAAAGATACAAGGACATTACAGATGCAACTGTTCAAATAAGGCAACTCGGAGCTCAAGATCCAATGAAAAATGCTTCCACTGCCAGTAAACCTTGGCAGAGAAACTTGGCAGGAAGTTGGACACTCGCACGTGCTCAGGCGCGCACACCCATACAAACATAAACACATAAATCTGTGTCCCCGGGCTGTTGCAACCTCTAAAACAAAGAGAGATAAATGTAGCTCAATCTGCATATGCTTCCAAATGACCTCTGTACAAAGTCTGCTTAGCCAGCTCTTCCTTCCTCCTCGGTGTGTGTGCGTGTGTGTCTTCAGCAAGGCCATTGTTGCCATGACGGTCTGGATGCACAAGGTCACAAGACAAGGACACTCACTCCCTCGCTCACAAAATGGGTTTCAGCTTTTCAAATTGACTGGAAGGGCATTCAGCTGGACATACAAGCTACAGGCAGAGGTTATGTATCTTGCTCAAGCTAAGGTGACCAGATTTATGACAAAATCCGGGGACATTTTCGGTTCAGCGGTTCAACTAAAACGGGGACACTGCCTGGGGGGGGGGGGGTGACAACCGCACCAATTTCTTGTTTTTTTCATTTTTACCTTTATTCCAATTTCGGATCTTTCAGTCACAGTGAAAACCGGGGACATTTCCGGGGACAGCAGTAACCAGGGACAGGTCACTGAAAACGGGGACTGCCCCCGGAAACCGGGGACGTCTGGTCACCCTAGCTCAAGGGCACTTGTAAAGTAAGGCTATTGATATTGGGGATTGAACCCTGCACCATTTGGGTGAAATTGTAAACCGGGTAGCCACTGGACTGCCTCTATCTGATCTGTATCTGATCCATCTTTCGCTTAATGTTTACTCCCATTTCCATTTAAATAGAAGTACCGGTTTGGTTGGACAAGTGCTTATGTAACTGATGACAGCTGTGCGACGTCCAGGCCCTAATAGGCCCTGACCGCCATGAGCCCAGTGAGGAAACACAGGACCTCAGTCAGTACTCTGGCATCCGCAGCAGTTGATATCACAGTGAAGATGATGCCTTTCATACCTTTGACGGATAAATAAGAGGCGCATCAAAGCAGAGACACCTGCACCGGTCACACATTGATGGACAATTGGCAGAACGCTGAACCCATCATGACTGAGAGCAGACAGTTAGCATACATCAATAGCTTTGCCCACATCTGTACTCTGCACCAGGCCTCCAGCCCAGCTCTACCTGTGTAGATCTACTTTCATGCACATGAAGGGGCAGATGTGTCAACCATCATCAACCAGCTAACACCACCTCTTAGATGTGGTGCCGTTGCATTGATCAGGTTTGGTTACTACCTAGGCTACCTGTTGGTGTACAGCAGGGGTGGGGAACATATGGCCTGCGGGCCGGATAAAGCCTTTCATCCGCCCCGTGGAGGCAAGGGTAAAAAAATAATAATAAAAAAAAATGTATATATATATATATTTACAGTTTTTTTATTATTATTTTTTTGCCCTTTTTTTTGTGACAAGATACATTTTATTCATTCAATAAAATGTTAACAAAGCATATAGCCTAGCCTACAATATAGTTATACAAGCATAAGTGACAACTTTTCAAGGAAATGAATTAAGGAGAAAAAGGTTAATTTCCTTTTTGTTTACTTTGGAATGTTGAGGGTCACATTGGGGTAGCCTAAACAACTCGCAGTGTCATTTCTAAATCTTACCATTGACGGCTAGCATGGTATCCGCCAAGAAACAAAAGGTTGATAATGACTGTTGTGTTTTCCAAGAAAGATGGACTGATGATAACTTCTTTGTTGAAGTAAAGGGCAGGCCAGTTTGCCTTGTGTGTGGAGAATCGCTCGCTGTAATGAAAAAGACCAACCTGGAACGTCATTACAATACTAAACATGCTAGGCTAAGTGAATTGCAGGGGCAGTTACGCAAGGACAAAATAAATTCACTTAAGCAAAGTTTGGGTGCCCAACAAGCAGCTTTCACCAGACCAAATCTAGAGAGAGAAAACGTTGTGCATGCAAGTTATGTGGGGAGTGAGTCATTTTTATAGGCCTAAAAAAAAAAAAGTGTGGCCCCCGAAACAAGTTACAAAAATTGATACGGCCCTTGATGTCAAAAAGATTCCCCACCCCTGGTGTACAGGATTCTCTTGCACAGAGCTGATGTATAAGAAGTGGGCCCATCTCTGTCTAAGTGAAATGATATTGAACATAAATATTTCTAAAACATACATAAAAAATATAAATTGAAGTGTTTGATAATACAACATTTAAAACACTACTACATAGTGAAACTCTGTTGAGCCTTGGTCAGGAGATACGTCGAATCGATCCACCAAAAACAAACACACCAAACACACCTAGTGGCTGAGGTTCAGCCGGGGGGAGTGTCGGAGCTGGACTCCTGTGAGTCTGTCCTCCATCTGCAGTCTGTTCACGGCCCTCCCGGCGCCCAAAGCGTTGGATGTCAAACAGCTGCAGCAGAGTGTAAGGCTCAAACAAGAGTCCGGCCAGAAATTATAGTGGAACCGTGTGCGGTCATGGATTCCTACATTCCAGCCGCATTTTGGCCTGGCCAGCCTGGGTGATGAACAGTTATCTATTAAAAGTCCAAAAAAGTTGTGCCAACTCATTTGCGATAAAGACAAGATTATTCGTTGCAAATCAACCAGCGTGTTTGTCTCTCTACCTCGCCTCGTCTTCACATTACTAAAGAATGGGAGAACACAGACACTTCAAGTGCAAATGTGTTGGATAGGAAAATAGATCCAACTTATCACGTTCCAAAATGATAATAAATGCTAATTAGCGGGTTGTCATTGGTTAGATGGTCTGGGGCCTTTGGGTGTTGCATATTCATAGAGCATCGTATTCTCTGGAAACTAAGGTGAGAAAATTCTCCATTTCAAATGAGTTAAATTATTTCCCCAAAAACATCCAACAAATACCCATTATAATATTCTAATAGTTTTTAAGGATTGAAGATATGGGGAGTTCAGGGTTTTGCTAAGACTTACTGAAGCATATCTTTTATGCTTTCATAACCACCTCGATCTATTGGAATATTTTTCTCTGGACGGATGAAAGCCAGAAACTCAAACAAAGATAAGGTCAGACTTTGAAAAGGGCAAAAGTTGTTACATAAATAATAATAGTAATAGGCAATAACAGATAGCATGGGATGAACCCGCCATTCAAGTGTTTAATGAAACTCTTGTGGAAACCATTGTGGTTCAGGAAGTGATTTGAGATTAATCTTGAAGCCCCTCAGTATATAACCAAGCTTTGCCATCAGCCCTGCTAGCAGAAAAAAATATGCTTTTAGCACACAAAAAACAAGTAGTACACTAATCAGATGTAGTCTGCAAAGAAGTTGAATGAAAGTCAATGTCTAAACATGCCAATAATAGGGGCATATCAAAACACAATGTTAATCCACATTCAGAGAAAATCCCTTATTTTAAACTGATTAAGTCTTCATTTAATTTGGAAAGACCAATAATCAGCAGACGTTGAGCTCAACGTGCTTTAACCGAATATTCCAGCACAACACTGTACAATGTGATAAATCAGGTAATTCATCCTGCAATAACATTTCTGACATGGCCTTGCTGGAGACACACTAACGATGAAGACAATAGCCAAATGAGCGGAGAGGTGTAACAAGTAAAATACAAGAACCCAGCTTGGGAAGGCTTTCAACGAACATTTCAGAATCAAACAAGACCCATTATGGTGTCTAGGATTGTATGTTCTTGACTCTTTTTGATTGTTTTAATTGTTTGATTGTTGAATCTTCTCTTCTAAAATCTTGCATTGTTCACTTTGTCTGTGACTGTGTTGCACTTGGACTATGAAACAATCGCCCTCTGGGATTTAATATAGCTTGAAGCCCAACACTGCATAAAGAGATAAATCATATCATGAAACAATACAAAATAATAGAGTGCAGAGGGGTGAAAGACAGTGATAACACAATCCTACAAGTTAATGGCCATTGGTACCATTCCTTTAAAAAATATGATAGAGGTAGCCTCTTTGTTGGATGGTGTATTCACACCCTCAGGTGCACGGCCATTTCCCTTTTTTTAGAGGGAACCGCAGGAATGTTTAAAACGCCGGCAGCAGAGGCCTAAGGAGTCCTTCTGAGACATGAGGCGACAGGGAGTCTGAAATATAGAAATAAGTATTATTCCATTAAAAGCTTTATAGCACGCTTAGGTACCTTAAACACACATCTCACAGATCTTAAGTGAGGGAACAATTCTAGAGAACATCAGTTATCTACCGATGTGGGTTTCTGATACTTATGGCTTTGCCCTGACCCTTAACCACAACAACAACGTCTAACACCTCAGTTTAACGCTGTCTGAAACATCCTGGGAAATAAACACCAGAAATGGGAATGTTTAGCCTTATCCAGAAACCAAAAACAATTGACCTAGAAAAGCAAAGCCAGGTAGCCGAGACACCCTCAAATGATAATGCTTTAAATTACAGACATGATCAAACCTTACATTAAAATACAACAATGTGAGCCTACATAAGGCTCATACACAGCCTTTAGGTCAGAATCACGACATGCTGTGCTATGTCAATAATTCAGCTCAAGTGCTTCCCCTACCGGGGAATGCACTGTTGATATTCTCACCATTGTTTATACAGCCCAGACATAACTCGTCCCCGGCGTTGGGGCTATATATTTACACAACTTTCACACTTGATACATGCTCCATAAGCCTACCAGAACCCCAGTTGAGCAACAGGGAAGACAAGAGAGGAGACTGGAGAGGCTTATGGGTTGTTTTGTATCAGAACAGGAAGGACCTCTTGCGATATGCTTGTATCATTGTCTTAGACAAAACGTGGACAGAGAGAATAAATATGTAGAAGGCACCTGGGTGAAACTTTAATACAGGAACGTGTTACCGCCCACCGGAACAAAATAGACAGGGCAAGTGGAGTAGGCTACTTCAGCTCACTATTCATTCCTCAATTAAACCGGGAAGCTGCACTTAACATAAACCACTAAAGACCTGCTGCTGGAGAGCATTGGAAAGGACTGGGGATCGTTATTAAACACTGTATATGTCAATTTCTTTTTAAAACATTTGGGTTCGAGAAGTACCGTTGAGACTCCACTTGAGTGGGAAAGAAACTCAACTTGAATCGTCCTCACACACCACAAAGTGTATCACATTAGCCCAGCCCTGCATTTTAAGAATAACTTTGAGGTAGCTGGCGAAAAATAAAATTATCTGAATGTCCTTTATACATTACTGAGGTCCTCTCAGGCCAAGTGGGGAAGAATTGTGGACCATTGACTTGAAGAGGACCGTCGAAGGCTTACTGTGTCTGTCCCTCACATGGAGGAGGAAAAGAGGAAAAGAATTCAGGGTTAAAAAAACACCCCACTATCCATCATTTGGTTAACCAGGTGCAACATAAAACAGACACAACAGAGGCACAGAGGTGCTTTATTAAGTCTGACAGATTTTCCGCCAATTTCCACACGTGTGCAGCTTGATGGGGGTAGGTAAAGGACACAGAGGAGAGACAGAACTAGCACAGAACAAACCAGGGGGAGATGGGTTAGAAAGCAGAAAAATTGAGCACACAGACGTAGCTACTCCTGGGGTGGAGCACAAGAAGAAACCATACCCAGGGATTATCTGTACACGTCTGTCTGTTCTGCCATCTATTGTCTTGGATTGATTCATGGAGCATATTGTTATTTCTCTTTCGCTTACATTTGAGATGTCATTTAAATCCAGTTTTGAGATATTTCAGCCCATTTGCTTATGCATTCTCGTTTCTGTAGAAAGACATCCCACTTACAGATAGTTTTATTGAGGCCTTGGCTATATCTTTAAGGTTGACTTAGCATTACTTTTGTTCTACGTGGGTAGCTCTGAAGGTAGACGTTTGGGAACATACAGGGAGGTGCAGTTGGGTGGATGATGTGCAGAAAAACCGTGTTCATACCAGAAAGATTATAAATACACCTGTTGTTCACTCGTTGAACATTGTGTTAGCAACGGTGCAGTTGTGCAGAAGACCCGCCGAAGCTACTCTGACCTGCCACAGCCATAATACACGGGGGACCACGTGGGCTTCTACAACACAGGCCCGGCTGTCACGTGTAATCTGTTCACATCTGCCCTCACTCACCTCACCCCGTGTGTGTGTGTGTGTGTGTGTGTGTGTGTGTGTGTGTGTGTGTGTGTGTGTGTGTGTGTGTGTGTGTGTGTGTGTGTGTGTGTGTGTGTGTGTGTGTGTGTGTGTGTGTGTGTTACGCAACAAAGTTGCGCTTTAATTTGCGTTACGTAAAGGCTGCTGTTCTAAGATCTTGCCACTAGAGGCCGCTACAACACAAGGAATAATTGGTACCGTCTTTGGTAAGTATTTTAGGCATGTTCAACACTGTCGTGGACTCGTTATTTTGCAATTCACTGACATTTTGTTTAACCATTTACAAAACAGTACTCGAATAATAAAATATTATTCTCTGGTGATCAAAAGCAAAGTATGTCTATGTGGTCCCAATTGTCTATGTGGTCCCATAAGTGTTCATATTAGTATAATAGGATAATAATAGGGTTATACATAATTCCCAACAAACTAAACACAAACTATATTAGTTAAAACACAAACTATATTAGGTAAAACACAAACTATATTAGGTAAAACGTTACCTTCTGTTTTTGGTAACACGCAGAGGATGCTGCATAACAGATGACTCGATGAGCAGAATCCCTTTGCAAACTGAGGATGTGGGTCGTTTTTAATCCATGTTCCGGAAGGACCTGTCGCAGCTTACTATGTGGGCAGCAGTTAACGGTAAAATTGAATCAAAAGACGACCTTCTGACAGCAGTAGTTACAGCATTGCGGAAGCGAAACAATCATTCAGGCATGTTTTTAATTAGCTGACTTCAGCGTGCAGAAGTAGACGCTATACTATACCTGGAACCATCTGCTGCAGCTAATTTCATCATCCATTAAATAGACTCGTTCATATCAGTTATCACAATGCATTTCAGAACATACTTTTAAATAAAACACATGTCATTAGTAGTCATCCCTACCGCACATTGTGATTGTGATTGAATGGGCCTAAAGTGGCGATGGCCATCGTGTACATTATTGATTAGCCCAACTTAGATGTGATGTGTGGTGAGATGTGTGGTGTGAGAGCCATACGGGCTGTGACAGTCAGGGTTAGCTTGCTGTAGAAAACAATGAGCAGGAGATTTAAAGGGGACATATTAGACTCCCTTGTCACCAAGGGAGTCCCTCAAGGCTCTATACTTGGCCCATCACTGTTCTCCATCTACATCAATAACATCCCCTTAGCTGCTGGCAATTCACTCATTCACCTTTATGCCAATGACACAATCCTACACCTCTGGTCCATCTCCCTCCTCTGTCCAATCTACGCTCCAGGATAGCTTTCTCCAAGTACAACATGCCTTCTCACAACTGAAACTGTCACTCAACACATCTAAGACTAAATCCATGTGGTTTCATCAGAAGGGTGTTCCCTCTCCGTCTCCATTAAACATCTCCACCTGTGAGGGGGCAATCTTGGAGCAAGTCTCCATCTACAAATACTTGGGCATCTGGTTAGACACTACACTATGCTTTTCACATCACATCTCCCGGTTACAGTCTAAGGTGCGGGCCAAACTCGGTTTCCTTTACCGCCACGCCTTCTCTTCCTCTTCTAAACTCACACTTATCAAAATGTCCATTCTCCCGACACAGATTTTGGTGATACTATATATAGAACTGCATGTAAGGGCACTCTCGCCAAACTGGACACACTATATCACTCTGCTATCCATTTTGCTACAAATGCCCCCCTCAACACCCACCACTGCAGTCTTTACTCTGTAAACTGTTACTACTGTTACTACTGTTAAATTGGCCATCGCTTCACACTCATCGTTATATTCACTGGCTCACTCATCTACAAGACCCTCCTTTAATGGACTCCCCCCTACCTGTCCCGCCTGCTGCATCGACTACCTATCACATAACACCCGGTCCTCTCTCCACATCCTGCTAACCACCCCTAAAACCAGATCCATACTAGGTCTTGCATCATTCCAGTCAGCTGCTGCCATTGACTGGAATGCACTACAAAAACACCTCAAACTGGTCAAATTAATTTCCATCCCAGCCTTTAAAGACTCCATTTCACACCTTCTCACAGATTCCTGCAACTGCTTTCCCTCCATCTAACCATCTAACCTTCCTCTCAGTCTCCTGTCTCATCTGTACCCACATACCTGCTGATATTGGCTTTCATGATATTGTAATCAATCCTTGTTATTAACCCTGTTTAGGTTTTTTTTAATGTTTTCATGTTTTCACAATTGTTATTTTGCTATAAGTTTATTCTTGCTATTCTGCCTTGTTTATCTAATCCTGTTCTTCACTCGTACTTTGTTTGTCTGAGTAGCTGTATGTTAACCCTGCAGGTCCCTGTTGCTGCCTTGTTGTATGTCTGTACAGCTGTGCCGTTGCCTCTCTAACCTATCCTTTCTCACTGCCCCTTGTGGGCAACTGGATTGGTTGAGGAGGTCACAGGAATACAGCCAGCACCTTGGTTTGCATGGAATTTTAGAATATTTATTTATAGTGCTTACTCCAAAATGAAGTGGCCAAGCCAAACAAAAATACTTAGAGAAACAACAAAAATCAACTTGAGGGTTGTTCACTATTCCTAGGTCACAAGAAAGCATCGTGATACATACACCGCCTCACAACAAGCGATCCTCCCGGTTCCCTTTGCAGGCAAGAACACAGGGCTTAAATAAAGCCATTCAATTAACTCCATTGGGAGATACCATTAGCATAGGGGTGCATAGAGGTCCATGTACAATGCTATGTTCATCTTAACAACATTGACAAAAGTTTGTACACACCACTCCTTGCTCGTCAACTCATATCTCAAATGATGATTATGTACATTACTACACAATCCCCCCTTACAACTGTCATCTTCCCGCATCCCAATCAGGCAATTAAGTGATTCCAGGTGCTCCAGGTGCATTGGAGATGCTTGAGGGGACCAGGAAGTGAGTGAGGACTGTCAGTGTTTGTTTATGTCGTGCAAAATGTATGGATTAATGGCAGAGAATGGGTTATGGAGCAGATCGGCTGGTACCTAACCAGTGGCAATTCTAGACCGGTTTTAATGGGGGGGCCGAGAGGGCCACAAACGAAATTGTTGACGGGGGGGGGAGGGGGGAGGGAAGGGGTTCGCGGACGAGCGCTATTGCGGGCGCGATTGTTGACGGGGTGGGGTGGCGTTGTTTGGGGGGGCCACAGTGGGGGCCGGACTCAGAGTTATGGGGGCACTGGCCCCCCCCTAGAACTGCACTGTACCTAACCGATTGCTAGGATGTGTAGATGAGTTGCAAAAGTTTTGTAGGATGTGATCATTAATGTTTTAATGACAAGATGTGGTTGCCGGCACTGCGTGTCATTACCAGATGTGTGAATGCATGTTGATCAGTTAAATGTTGTGGGTAGCAGATGTATACATGAAAAGGAGGGCTGCCTTTTCACAATTGAGCGAGAATTTATCAGGTGATGTTTATAATTGTAAGCTCAAATGTATTGTATTGTAATAGGTATCCATTGTTGTGACGTGATCTCAAA
>NW_028180008.1:0-14377 GCF_964030765.1 Micromesistius poutassou | reverse complement strand
GACGTGGCCCCTGGGCTGTAGACGTGGCCCCTGGGCTGTAGACGTGGCAGGCCTCAGCCTCTGGGCTGTGGTGAGCAGGCCTGTATCTACTGTCTACAGCCGCCCTGTTTACTGTCAACCGGAGGGGAGGAGGGAGGACACTGTGCTCAGTGACGGGGCTGAGGGGTAATCAGCCTTCTGTCTGTCACCCAGAATAGCAACACATAAAGACAGCAGTCAGTAATTAGAGCTCATTGAGAAGATACTACACTTTGAGCTCGGTGTGGCTGTGATTCAGCTGGTGAGCTGACTCAGGACCAGCGGAGGGTCACCCCCCCGGGGCCCTGGTTCAGGACCAGCGGAGGGTCACCCCCCCGGGGCCCTGGTTCAGGACCAGCGGAGGGTCACCCCCCCGGGGCCCTGGTTCAGGACCAGCGGAGGGTCACCCCACCGGGGCCCTGGTTCAGGACCAGCGGAGGGTCACCCTACAGCTCTAGGTGACCCTGTGATGATGAACCGTCAGACCCAAGCCGTTTCTCAATACCAAGTACGCGGACTACGTTCTCGCGGACTTGGAAGTACGTACTCGGCAAGTCTGGACTTTCAAGTACAGACTTCCGAGAACGCGAGTACGCACCTGCAACTGGAACAGCAGCGGACTCGATGATGCATTCTGGGATATTTAACGGTCCCAAGTCCACACGAGTCACCTCCGATGCATCCTCGGTAGAACGGCCTCATCGAGAACGCATCGAGAACACTTCCGGGTTTTACGACAGTACTCGCGTTCTCGCGTACTTGGAATTGGAACAGTGCTTGGGGCTACCACTGATGACGTTTATCGAGAACGCAACGTACACGAGAACACACGAGAACGTGAATTGAGAAACGGCTCCAGACTCAGGTCCAACCTGAGGAGCACTACCTGGGTCGGTAACGCGAGCCGGGAGGACGTCTGGTGTCACAATGCGAGTCGTCTAGCTTGAAGACAGCGGACAGGAGTAGACGGGAGTCGCGGTGGAGCTGAGGGTGGGAGGGGTAACTGACGCTGGCACCGGGCCGTAGCCCCGGGCTGCTGGGAACCTCTGCTGGGTTAGTGGTGGATTAGTGGCGTTTGATACGGGCACAGATATTTAATAACAAACAGATTTTATTACTGAGTATCAACAGATGGGTTTTGAGAAATAATCCTTGGCTTTGTTGAAACTTTAGTTAAACGAGTTCTGTCCGTTAGAACAGGAGGCGTAACAGACCAGACCTAAAATACATTTTCTGATTAATATTCATTCTTTCATTCATATTTATATTTTGTTCTTCTAATATTAAACCGATGTACAAAGAAAAGACCAACTTCCTGCTCAAAGACTCCGTGGACGTGATTGGTCGAGGCGTCGCGATGTCCATCGCCCTCTGAGGCCCCTCCCCTCTACTTCCTGTCCCCTCTGAGGCCCCTGTGTGTGTGTGTGTGTGTGTGTGTGTGTGTGTGTGTGTGTGTGTGTGTGTGTGTGTGTGTGTGTGTGTGTGTGTGTGTGTGTGTGTGTGTGTGTGTGTGTGTGTGTGTGTGTGTGTGTGTGTGTGTGTGTTGGGGCGTGGTCCTTCTGTTGATGTTGACGTTCCCCTCCCAGCCCCTGGCTCCGCGCGGGACAGGAAGTAGTAGAGGAAGTCTGCTGGCGGCGGCGGGAATGCAGACAAACACGACGGTGTGTTTGTCTGCAGGTCGACCGACGCGGCGTGGAGACGAGTGTTTGGGCCCAGCGAGGGGGCGGAGCTCTAGTCCTCCTCGCTGGCCCCCCCCCCCGTGTGTGTGTGTGTGTGTGTGTGTGTGTGTGTGTGTGTGTGTGTGTGTGTGTGTGTGTGTGTGTGTGTGTGTGTGTGTGTGTGTGTGTGTGTGTGTGTGTGTGTGTGTGTGTGTGTGTGTGTGTGGCTGTTGACCAGTGACCGCAAACGACCTTTGCCCCCTACGACGGACGCCACTGCTGCGCTTTAGGACTGTAGGAACAGCACAGGTTGTGATGTCACGACGTTTCGACCTATCAGGGCTGAAGTTGCGAAGTCTTTGGACGGTTTTCAGAGGAGGAGGGGGGGAGGGGGGGAGGGGGGTGGGGTGGGGTGGGGGGGAGATATGAGGGATACTTCCAGACACTTTGTGTTCCTTTTGTTTTTCTGTCACAGTTGCTGATGCTGTGACACGCATAAAGTCCTTTGTCCTTGTGGACCCTGGCTGGTCATAGATGACCTAAAGCTAATTCATGCTACCAGGGGGCTAGGAGTGGTGGCACAGCCTGGCAGCTCGCCAGCGGTAACAAGAGGAGGGAGAGTGATGTGGTACTCCCGCGTGTGTGTGTGTGTGTGTGTGTGTGTGTGTGTAGCCGCGGGCTAGTGTTAGTACACCAGAGAATGCGGGGGTGAACGTGCACCGACATGAAGCTGTCAACAGCTGTACATTCTGTCGGGAAAAGCCGAGGGCTCGGTGATAAGTGGGTAAACTCTGCCCCCTACTGGAGGAACTCGGTAGTAGTCCTCAAAATGTAAAGGGAGTTTAAATCCAGACAATTTGTTCCGGTGTAGTTGTGCTTTATATGAGTGATGAGTTGGTGGATCTATGATCTACATTAGTTGATGATGGGAATGGAATATTAGATTACATCTAAAGTGAATGTGACCCATTTAAAGTCCTATCTTGTAGCGGCGAGCTGCAGCCTCTCAGATATGTGGTGTGATCGTCATGTGCTCCGAAACACAACGCCGGCTCTGTTGTCTCTGCAGGCTGGAATCCACACGCACACGCACACACACACGCACCAGAAACACACACACACACACACACCAGAACCACACACACACACACACCAGAACCACACACATGCACGCACGCACGCACGCACGCACGCATGCACGCACGCACGCGCGCACACACACACACCAGAAACACACACACACACACACACACACACACACACACACACACACACACACACACACACACACACACACACACACACAGATACACATCAAACACACACACACACACACACAGCGAGAGACACACACACACACTCTCTCTCTCTGAATGGTGTTGTGTAATACATTGTTTTATGCCGGTACTGTCACATTGTCTAACCTGGAGTCAGATGTGTTTACTTGTCGTCTACTTCTGTGACGCCGGCGACCTCCACTGATCCTCAGAGGTCGTTCACTGGCTCACGGCTCCTCTGATCCCCGCCTCACCCCCTCATCCCCGCCTCACCCCCTCATCACCCCCTCCTTGTGTGTGGAGTTCCCCATTAATAATGTCACGGCGTTCCGCACGCATTCCAGAGCATTCCAAACCAGCCCGACCGCCCCGAGCCCCCCGCTCTGTGAAGAACAGTCTGTCAGCGTCGCTCTGCCCGCCCACAGCCCAGAGGTCACAGGTCGCCTGTAGGGTTCACAATGTGTAGGACAAACGTTGACCGAAGGGAGACGACTCGTGTGTCCTTGGTGTTCTCACTGTGTTATTGATTGCCGTTTGATTGATCAAGTTTCCATATTGTGTGTTCACAGCTGTACTTTGAATGATATTACTGATTGATTGATTGATTTATTGATGAATTGCTGTGATTGATAGAGTGTTGTGTGTTCCTGTGTTCACTGCAGTATTGTGTGCTATTGATTGATTGATTGATTGATTGATTGATTGATTGATTGATTGATTGATTGATGCTGTTCTGCCGTGCTCACCGCTGTACCTCGCTGTCCTCCAGGTGGAATGGGTAACCTGCTAAAGGTCCTAACAAGGGATATAGAGAACTGTCCGCACTTTTTCCTGGACTTTGAAAGTAAGTCTGGGGCGGCCCAAGTGTGTCGTCTGTGTGGGGGTGTGAGGGGAGAGGCTGGGACTCGCACACTGGTGACATCACACCCGGGGCCTTTCCCCTGCTCTTCCGGACTTTTCTCTTTGCCTGTTCCAGAACTTATTTCTCAACCACGCGGTGCCTCTGTCTCTGTCTGTCTCTCGCTCTCGCTCTCACTCTGTCTCTCTCTCTCTCTCTCTCTCTGTCTCTCTCTCTCTCTCTCTCTCTCTCTGTCTCTGTCTCTGTCTCTGTCTCCCTCTCTCTCTCTCTCGCTCTCTGTACCCTCCTCTGTGAAGATAACCAATGAATGATGTTTTAACACCGTATCTCCTCTCTGTTTCTGTCTCTGTCTGTCTCTGTTTCTGTCTCTGTCTCTCTCTCTCTGTCTCTGTTTCTGTCTCTGTCTCTCTCTCTCTCTCGGTCTCTGTTTCTGTCTCTGTCTCTCTCTGTTTCTCTGCCTCTGTCTCTCTCTCTCTCGCCCCTCTCTCTCCTCTTCTCTTGCAGAAACCAAATGGGGAATCTCTTAAAAGTCCTCACTTGCACAGACCTTGCACAGGGGCCAAACTTTTTCCTTGACTTTGAAAGTGAGCACTGCTCTCTGCCTGGCTGCGTCTCCCCCCGGCTGCCATTCTCCTCTTCCCCTCCTCCCCCCCCACCATGGTCCCCTGAAGGGTCAAAGGTCAAACCGCTCCAACCTGCCTTCTAAAGCAGCGAGGCGTAATCAGATTGATGAATGATGAATGATCAAACTGGGTTGAAATCCAAATGCTGAACAGTTGGGAGCAGAGTTGACCCTTCACCCTTGTTGCCCCCACCCTACCCCCCACCCCCCACCCCCCTCTTGTTTCCACGACTACACTAAAGCCCTGCATGTGCGTACTTCCTCATGTCTCGCTGACCATGTCTGACCTTGGTCTTCCATCGCCTCGTCTCCGCCGGCTCCCTTCTGCTTCCTGTCCTCCTCATGCCTTTGGTTTTCTAGTCGCTTTCATTTTCTGTGTTTACCTTCTACTGTTATAGTAGTAGTAGCAGTGAGTCACTGGCGTCTCCACGCTGCCAGCGGTGGCCCTAGTGTAGTCTGCCTCCCCAGTGTGTCCTAAAGGTGCCCATGACGTGCCCCCAGGTGTGGAGTGATGAGCCGTTAGGAGCCGCGTCCACCCAGACGCGTGCTGGATAGACCGGTCCACAGGTCACACGTCCACGGTGGACACGGCCGTCTGTGGTGTCATCTGTGATGTCATAAGGGGCAGATTTCCAAAAACGGCTTGTAACGGCCAATCATCACACACCACACCCAGGTGGCACGTCATGGGACCTTTTTAAGAAACACTCTCTCTTCATTGTTTTCTATGCTGTTTAATGCTACACTGACTTCATCCTAGATAGATTCATGTTAGAAAAGAAAAGCGAATTCATTCGTTTAGTACGCGTCGTTCCTGTTAACTATTGTCTGTGTTTTAATGCTTAAGCAAGAAGTTAACGTTGTTGTAATCTTCTCTCGTTTATAATGGCATAACCTGAGAGCACACACATTGTACATCAACACATCGTTCCACTGATTTCTAAACGTCCCTACGGCTGTCAGAGGGGGGGCATCGCCCTATGGTTTCCGTGGTAACTCACTCTGTGCATAGGCAGCCAGTGAGCTGTGAGTCAGTCCAGCTGATGGGCTGAACAGAGATGAGCTTTAGGACCCAGAGAGCCCAGACGCCTCGCGCCGTCTGGAGAGCCCGTAGCGAGGCCTCGGGACACCCACAGACGCTGCTCCAATCCCGTCTTCGGGTTGCAGAGGAGTCAGTGAGTCAGAGGCTAGTCTGTGTGCGCCTTATCGTCCGTCACACATGACACATTATGCCATTATATCCTTTTTATTTTTTGTTTGGCTGCCTTTGGCCGTAAAATGTTGTTGATTAAGTGAAATGTGAAACTGTTTGGATTTCTTGAATGTGTGTCCCTCACTGATTTTGTGTGTGTGTGTGTGTGTGTGTGTGTGCGTGTGTGCGTGCGTGCGTGCGTGCGTGTCAGATGCCCAGCCGACAGAGGGGGAGCGCGAGGTGTGGAAGCAGGTGAACGCCGTCCTGCAGGACTCTGACAGCATCCTGACCGGCCTGCAGTCCTACAAGGGGGCGGGTCAAGAGATCAGAGATGTAAGACAGTCAGTCAGTCAGTCAGTCAGTCAGTCAGTCAGTCACACCCTATACTAGAACCATACTAACATAAAGGACACTGTTCCTTTAAAATGACAGAACATACACAGTCACACTTGGTGTGGTGTGTAATAATGATAATAATAATCATAATTTCGTAGGCAGACCAGAACAAACCAGTCCTGTTTGGACTTAAGACATTAACAGGAGCCTCAGCCCACTGACGCCTGGACAGTGTGTGTGTGTGTGTGGGTTCAATGTACTCAACTGTGTGTGTGTGTGTGTGTGTGTGTGTGTGTGTGTGTGTGTGTGTGTGTGTGTGTGTGTGTGTGTGTGTGTGTGTGTGTGTGTGTGTGTGTGTGTGCAGGCCATACAGAAGCCCAACGACGCGCTGCTGCAGGACCGGGCGTGGAACTCTGTGTGTCCGCTGGTCAAGAAGCTCAAGGTGTTCTACAGCTTCTCCCTGAGGCTAGGTAACACACCCCTGACCCCTGACCCCTGACCTCTGACCTCTCACCCCTGACCACTTACCTCACCTCTACAACCTCCCCCCTCCGCTCTCCCCTGTGTCTAAGGACCAGGAAGTGCTCCGCCTCCTTTACACCTTGTTCAACTGTGTGTGTGTGTGTGTGTGTGTGTGTGTGTGTGTGTGTGTGTGTGTGTGTGTGTGTGTGTGTGTGTGTGTGTGTGTGTGTGTGTGTGTGTGTGTGTGTGTGTGTGTGTGTGTGTGTGTGTGTGTGTGTGTGTAGAGGAGGCCCTCCAGAGCCTGCTGGAGTCCCTGACCCGCCCTCCTGGCTCGCCCACGCAGCACCTGGAGAGAGAGCAGGCGCTGGCCAAACAGTTTGCAGAAATCCTCCACTTCACCCTGCGCTTTGACGAGCTCAAGGTACACACACACACACACACACACACACACACACACACACACACACACACACACACACACACAGACACACACACACACAGACACACAGACACACAGACAGAGAGACAGACAGACAGACAGTAACACACACACACAGACAGACAGACAGACAGACAGTAACACACACAGACAGACAGACAGTAACACACACACACACACACACACACACACACACACACACAGACAGTAACACAGACAGACAGACAGTAACACAGACAGACAGACAGACAGACAGTAACACACACACAGACAGACAGACAGACAGTAACACACACACAGTAACACACACACACACAGTCACACACACACACACACACACACACACACACACACACAGTCTCACCACCAGACTGATGCTGTCTCAGGAGTTGTAACTAGACGATGGTTCTCCTGTGTGTTCCTAGATGAGGAGTCCGGCGATCCAGAACGACTTCAGCTACTACCGAAGAACCATCAGCCGGAACCGCATCAACAACAAGAACGTGAGTCCTTAACCCTTAACCCTTAACCCTTAACCCTTAACCGCCCTGGCTTCATTAGTGTGGGTCCCCTTACACTGATGGATCAGAGTGATTACAGACAGTAACCTAGAACGACGTGACCACACACTGAACACACAACACCAGGCAGCTCATTGGAACAAATGTGAACACACACTCCACAAAGTTCACTCCACACACACACACACACGCGCGCACGCACGCACGCACGCACGCACGCACGCACGCACGCACGCACGCACGCACGCACGCACGCACGCACACACACACACACACACACACACACACACACACACACACACGTGACGGCCTCCGTCCGCCCGCCTGCAGCTGGACATGGAGAAGGAGGTGAACAACGAGATGGCCAATCGGATGTCTCTGTTCTACGCGGAGGCCACGCCCATGCTGAAGACCCTCAGCAACGCCACCACCAACTTTGTGACGGAGGTGAGACTCCTGAGACGAGGAGCCAATGGCAGCAAACGAGGCCGACCAATGAGGACTCGGATCACATGGTGACTCCTCCCCCTTTTCCTCCCCCCCTCCAGAACAAGACCCTCCCCCTGGAGAACACGACCGACTGCCTCAGCACCATGGCCAGCGTCTGCAAGGTCATGCTGGAGACCCCGTAAGACCCTCACCCACTCACTCACTCACTCACTCACTCACAGTACAGTTGGGTGAATCTGGCTTTGTATACAGGCTTGTTATAGCAGGTGTAAATGTATTATTAATCTCTCTCTCTCTCTCTCTGTCTGTCTGTCTGTCTGTCTGTCTGTCTGTCTGTCTGTCTGTCTGTCTGTCTGTCTGTCTGTCTGTCTGTCTGTCTGTCTGTCTGTCTGTCTGTCTGTCTGTCTGTCTGTCTGTCTGTCTCTCGCCCTCTCAGGGACTACACCAGTCGGTTCAGCAGAGAGGACACCCTGCTGTTCTGTATGAGGGTGATGGTGGGCGTCATCATCCTGTACGACCACGTGCACCCCAACGGGGCCTTCACCAAGTCCTCCAAGATAGACGTAGGACACACACACACACACACACACACACACACACACACACACACACACACACACACACACACACACACACCCAGCCTTCGTGTGTCCTCCAGACGTCCTCCCCCTGACTGTGTGTGTGTGTGTGTGTGTGTGTGTGTGTGTGTGTGTGTGTGTGTGTGTGTGTGTGTGTGTGTGTGTGTGTGTGTGTGTGTGTGTGTGTGTGCAGATGAAGGGCTGTATTAAGGTGCTGAAGGACCAGCCTGCAGACTCGGTGGAAGGCCTCCTCAACGCTCTGAAGTACGTCTCCTCCTCCTCCTCCTCCTCCTTCTTCACCCCACTCTCCTCCTCCTCCTCCCCTATTATATTATCTATATAATATCAGTTATATATTACCTAGTAGTTCTTTGGTAATAATGATTTAAAGGTTCTGTGTTCTAAATAGACTACCGTGACCTCTACCGTGACCTCTGTCCTGACCTCTACCATGACCTCTACCGTGACCTCTGTCCTGACCTCTACCGTGACCTCTGTCCTGACCTCTACCCTGACCTCTGTCCTGACCTCTACCCTGACCTCTGTCCTGACCTCTACCGTGACCTCTGACCTGACCTCTGTCCTGACCTCTGTCCTGACCTCTACCCTGACCTCTACCGTGACCTCTACCCTGACCTCTACCGTGACCTCTACCGTGACCTCTGTCCTGACCCCTCCCTCCGCAGGTTCACCACCAAACACCTGAACGACGAGTCCACCCCCAAGAACATCCGCTCCATGCTCCAGTAGCCCCGCCCCCCCGCCGCCGCGGGTGCGTTTGTTTTTTAGTTCGCTACCATGAAGAGGATCGATGGCCTCCGACAAAAGATGTATATGTTTACATTATTTAAAAGACAGGAGATGTTGTTAATACTTTGTGTGTGTGTGTGTGTGTGTGTGTGTGTGCGCGTGCGTGCGTGTATTTGCCTTCGCCATTCCTTCGATGACACTCAGTCGCTCTGGTCGCCACGGCACCACGTCGGCTCACGTGAGGAGAACATCAAACGCACCCCACGCCTCGGCCCGCGTTATTAAAGCAGCAGTGTTTCACCGCCCGGCCGCCGCCAATTACCTCGTCGTTGACAGCCATTTGGAAGCCCTCTCGTGATGTCACAAGTGGGAGCGTCCTACCGTTTGAATGGTGGACACGCCCTCTCGTGATGTCACAAGTGGGAGCGTCCTACCGTTTGAATGGTGGACACGCCCTCTCGTGATGTCACAAGTGGGAGCGTCCTACCGTTTGAATGGTGGACACGCCCTCTCGTGATGTCACAAGTGGGAGCGTCCTACCGTTTGAATGGTGGACACGCCCTCTCGTGATGTCACAAGTGGGAGCGTCCTACCGTTTGAATGGTGGACACGCCCTCTCGTGATGTCACAAGTGGGAGCGTCCTACCGTTTGAATGGTGGACACGCCCTCTCGTGATGTCACAAGTGGGAGCGTCCTACCGTTTGAATGGTGGACAAGCCCACTTGTGATGTCACAGATGTGTTTGACGTGTGAATGGCTCTTATTGGCTGATCCGCGCCCCCACCTGGTGGTGAGACGAGAGAGCACACCCCCTCTGGACGCCTGCCCGCCTTAAATATCATTCCTGTCGCCTAGCTAGCTAGCAAAAAAAATAAACCTTGGAAATGGTCTGTCAGACACGTGAAAGACACGCCTGTCCGTCTGCCTGTGCCCTGTGTCCCTAACGTCTCCATTTTTTACAATCCGCTTTCTCTCTCGCTTGGAGAATTGAGACACGTGACGCGAATGTGGTGATGATCCTGCTGCCTCGGATTGGAGGAGTTCTCGTGTTTGAGCCGGCGCCGCGCCGCGCCGCGCCGCGTGTTGCTTTACCGGAGGCGGTCCACTGGACTGACGTCGCTGCGTCGTCGCCGGACAATAAACCAAATGTTTCTTCACGTCGTTGTAACCTCTGTTCTTAGGGTGTTATTTATGTCCTGTGTGTGTGTGTGTGTGTGTGTGTGTGTGTGTGTGCGAAGTATTTCATTTAGTCCCCCCTCTTCTCCTGGTGTTGCTTTTGTGATGGACTGTATTTAAAAAAATAAAAATAAAAAAGGTTTTAGAAGAAGAAGAAGAAGAAGAAGAGAGGTGAATCCTGCGAGGTGGTCGTGGTTCTGTTGTCCCTCGCTCTGAGCCCCTGTGGGGGGGGGGGGGGGGGGTAGGACAGGAGCAGCTTCCTAGCTCGACTATCGCTGAGGTCCGCTCAGTGCACCTCCTCCCTCTCCTCTCCTTCCCAGCGTGTCTGGAGGTCTGTCCGAGGCGTCCGTTGTCTCGCGGTCGATTTGAATTAATTGAATTTGGTTCCAGAACACTTTAGCGGTTAAAAAGGAAGGCCTTGTTACGTTAAGTGTTGTGAAGGGGGGGCATTTTGAGACGCAGGTTTGGTTTGGTGCTTGAATCTGGCGCTCTGACGTCCAAAATAAAAGAGTTACCCCTTTTTTTATTATTATTGATAGTTAACCAAAGAGGCGTTTTACCCACGCGTCACTGGCTGTGTCACATTTAAATTAAATCGCACCACGTGGTCGCAAAACGAATCAAACGCGACGTTGTCTGTGAATCCGACAGTTGTATCAAACCAGCGGTTTCTGAGCCGGCTTGGGTCAGGGTCTGAATCCACACTGAATGAACCTCGACGGTGTTTTCTGATCACGTCGCCGCTGTCCAGATGATGTCTGACTGTGTTGTGTTGTTGAAGGGCCGCGGGCCGGGCTCACTGGTTCAACAGTAGATCGGATCCGTTCGGCTCACCGGTTCGTTGGAATCTCCCGAGAATTTGGTCCACAAATGCACGACAACAAAACGACATATACTACTACTACTACTGCTACTACTTCAAGAACCACTGGATTTATTTACACATTTTTCTGTGCAGCCAATAAATAGACCTTTCGCAGCATTGTGGTTGCCATGGCTACAGCAGTAATCGATACCTTAACTGAGCGAACCAGTCCTGTACTCCCAGCTTTTTTGTCCTGACGTTAAAAATCGTCTTTTCTTTCCACATCACACGATATACTCACCTCTCGTAAATCAACTGTACTCACATCGTTACTGACTAATTCATCCCATCCTCTTTTGTTCTGAATAAATCCACTGTGTTTTCCCCCTGGTGTGCGTTTGAGAACCATAACTGTAAGCCATACTGGGAGGTGTGGGTGTGACAGTGGGTGTGAGTGTCGTGGGCTCATGGGAATGAATGATTAGCGTGCATTTACAAACGGTGATGTATGATACTGACATTGTACATGAACTGACTTGAAGTGGGCTCTTGGTATTATATTATAATTATTATTATTTCTTGGTTAAACATTGTTCCAAAATGGATGTATACAAAGCTTTCCCTTACTTTTCTTTTTTTTTTTTACCCGAGATATGCTGTGTTATTAGGAGCTTTCCACTGACGAAGCGGCAGTTGACTGTCAGTTACTGTCGGTTCGGCTTCTTGAGTTCTGACTCCATGTTCATAATGATCTGGCCTTGTAACGAATGGGATGTGTGGATTGAAAATTAAAGGTGGTACATTTCTTAAATAGTCACTCTTTTGTTTGACTCTTCCTCGTATCTATTTTTGTACACTATGGTGGTTATGGGCTGGTGTCACCTTATCAAATACAGTGGACAAATGGGGTTCTTGCTATACATGATAAATCCAGTAAATGTTTCGCCTTACACATTATTATTGATATGTTACTAGTTGAGTTTCAGTGGGGTGTAGTTCAGATTTCCTCCAGAAGAGGGCACTGTTCAACCTTTTTTCGGCTCTCAAACAGCGCCACTGGTCCCGGGGTGGAAGAGGGGGTTTTAAAAGCATTCTTATGGTCACTGTGCACAAGGAACAATTAGTCACGGATAATTAATCTTACTTTTGACATGACTTGGGGAATCTAATACATCCAGAAGAGGGGAATGACATGATAAAGTTAGTCCAGCCCTGGGTTTTTGTATTGGTTACGGAGCTAAACCGATCAAGTCTTGTGAACTATGAATGCTGCGCTGCCTCAGTGGGGACGTCTTATTCTGATGTCATGTGACCTGTAATGTCAAGTATTCCGACCACATCCTATCCGCCGTCTCCTGAGCGCATGTGAGAAAGTTTCTAATCCGTTCTGGAGAGCCGAGGTCCTCTGAAACCTGATGGTTTGAACTCAGTTTGAACTGAGTGATGTCATGTGAATTGTAACGTCACGTATAAGGTTCGATTGTTGATCAATGTCCGTGGTGCAGCGGAGAGCACTGTCCTGCGGATGTGTACATTACCATTGAACCGTCGTGTAAAAAACCAAGAGGGTCTTGACACTTTTTGTTGAAGGTGACTTGACGTCACGATGATGATCCCCATAGGTCCGATGTTACATACCATGAAAATAAAACAACAGCCCGCAATGCTACATATTTTATTCCAAACGTCCGCACAGAATGAGCTGCAGCGGTCCGGGGTTCAGTACTGACATCTCGGAGGTCCAAACTAGGCAGCGGTTTGGTGTTGTTTTTATTATAAAATTAACTTTAAAGCTAGAATACAAAAGCAACTTTAAATACCTACTGAGAAACATACCTACTGCATGATTTAAAAAGGCATATTTACATTGCATTCAGTCATGACGGAGAGGGAGCGCCACTCCGCCCGGTCCGGGAGGTGATGGTTCATATCGATAGTCACCGGAGTTTAAAGATTTAAAGCTCATTAAATCACTTATATGCCAGTAGAAATAAGCGACCATTTCCAATCGTAAGTCCTGAAAAATAGCGTTGGTCATGTTGGGAAGCCGTAGAAATACTGGGAAGTGCTAACACGGGGAAAAAAGTTAAAGGAGGGTCACTGTGCGCTACGCAGCAGCGCCCCCGCAGGCCGGTCAGAGGTAGCGCAGCCCAGAGAGGAAATTATACAACGAATGGATTTCACCAAAAATGCGGTTTTTTTCACAATAGTGCATTTCTCTAATCAAAAAACCAACACAATGTTGGTCACTCTAAAATGAAGACTAAAAAAATTAACCCATAAAAATATGTGAACGTTGAACCTTCACGAGTTCCTCGATAGGAAGGCAGTTGATCCTGAGAAAGAAGTTAATACTGTAGCTCTGCCCTCCACACACACGACACCAGGACTCTTTTCACAATAAAAGCCATATACCAGGACTCTCTTCAAAATAAAAGCCATATACCAGGACTCTTTAAAATAAAAGCGGCATTGTTCCAGCTCTCAGAAACCTTGGGTCCTGAATCGGAGTCTGAAAGAAGGGCTCAGTTCCAATTGGTGAATTCAAACCCTAAAACAAACGGCTATATACAAAATATACACCCTAACGATTCATCAACGCAGTGGCTTGTTCCAGAGATTCAAACGTAGCAAACTTTAAAAACAACTTCTAGCAAAAATAAACAATAGTCCAAACGGCCTGTCGCCCGGTCAGGCGGAGGCGTGTCTCTGCTCTGACAGGTTTAGGACCGTGTCTCTGGAGCCAGCAGGGGGCGGGGTCAGGGGTCAGGGGTCGGAGGTCAGGCTAGTAGACCCCGGGGATGATGCGGTAGGGCACGGCCCGGCAGTACTCGTCCCAGGCCGAGCCGTACTTCCTGCGGCAGTCGGACGTGTCGCGGGCGTCGCGGTGGACCAGCAGGATGATGAAGTAGATCATGTAGTACCATGGCAACAGGTGGCCGAAACCTACACACACACACACACACACACACAGGTTAACATCATGTAGTACCATGGCAACAGGTGGCCGAAACCTACACACACACACACACACACACACACAGGTTAACATCATGTGGTACCATGGCAACAGGTGGCCGAAACCTACACACACACACACACAGAGGTTAACATCATGTAGTACCATGGCAACAGGTGGCCGAAACCTACACACACACACACACACACACACACACACACACACACACACACACACACACACACACACACACACACACACACACACACACAGA
>NW_028180009.1:0-13450 GCF_964030765.1 Micromesistius poutassou | reverse complement strand
CCCCCCCCCCAAACAGAGACAATGCAAAAAAAAAAAGGAAGAGAGAGATTTATTCTGGGTTGAACAACGGCGCACCGTATTCATCTTGCGAGGGGAGAGACTCTCACAGGTGTGGCGATTTGACAAATACGCCGGGATACGCCGGCGCCCGGGTCTTTGTTAGCCGTGCACAGTCCAACCAGTAATAAATTTGAGTAGGAGTGGACAGGGGGTGTTGCGGGGGGGGGGGGGGCGGGGAAGGGTGAGGAGGGCGGCGGTGAAGACTGTATTCACAGCCCCGCTCCCCAGAGACAACATGCCCATGTTAAAAGACACTTCTCCCTGGCTCTCTCAGTCTGGCTCCGGGTTGTGGATCACAGAAGGCGACCAAAAAGGTTCCCCCTGGCTGGAAACAAGCCAAAGACAAATGATTGAGGAGAATCTGTTGGAAAAGCACCAGGCCGGCCCTCAGCAGCAGGGGGGAACTGCTCCATCAGTGTATCCCATAAATGTCACTTTGAGTCAACAATGAACAAGGAATGTACCGTTTTCTTTTCCCCCTGTCATAGAGCTC
This sequence comes from Micromesistius poutassou, assembly GCF_964030765.1. NCBI lineage: Eukaryota > Metazoa > Chordata > Actinopteri > Gadiformes > Gadidae > Micromesistius > Micromesistius poutassou. The sequence goes on along the minus strand of NW_028180009.1, from coordinate 12,897 downwards.
GCTCTGGAACGGTACAGAACAGTGCTGAAGCAGAGAGCTACAGAGAGAGACAGACGGACAAACTCCTGTGAATAATAAAGGGCAGATTTAGTTCTGAATCCAACATGAAAAAGGGATGACGTTTGCACAAACGCAGCCTTGCCAGCCGTGCCAGACAGCCCAAATCAAAACCTAGGGCATTCAAAGAAATGTTCAACGGTCCAGCTTCAAGTGCGAAGCGCAATTTCAGAAGCCAAGAAAAAAAAGACTAGAGAAACGAGTGAATTCCTCTGAACACGACCGGTGTTCAGCCTCAGAGCAAAGACCATGAGAGTCCATGAGATCTGCTGAAGCCAGAGAACGCTTCCTGCTAGCCGTCTCATCTGCAGGGAGGATTGTCTTTTGAATAATACAGCGAGTTGTCCCCTCACCCTCCACTCATGCACGCACGCACACACGCACGCACGCACACATAAGCACACACACCCACTCATCCATGCACACACAGCGTGGATGTGTGGTTAGGTCCACCCACACAAACACGCACACACACATATCCCCCCCCCACACACACACACACACACAGATACACGCACACACTTGAATGTAATGGTCTCCCTCTTACACAACACACACACACACGCACCTTCAACCAGTCTCACACCGACGGCATTGAGATTAGTCGTGTTTGTCGTGTAAACCGCTTGATCTTGAACGCCCCCCCCCCCCCCGCCCCCTACACACACACACACACACACACACACACACACACACACACACACACACACACACACACGCACGCGCCAGACGTGTTTATACATGAGCTATACTAAGATTTTGACAATTCTGAACCAGGACGAGACAAGGAGAGGTGACGGCTGAGCGTGCGTCAAAATCCACCGCGTCGCTATCACACCGAAAAACATTGCGTCGCTACATCTCCTCCTCCCCCCTCCCCCCCACCCCCGTCCCCGCCACCCCCTGTGATATAAATGTCCACCTCGCCGCAATCAGTCTGGCTAACAGACGTGGCCGGGAAAGCCTGCGATAAATGACATTTCCCCAAATCAAGCTGACATTTCCCCCTTATCGAGCAGCCGGCACCAGCTCGCAGGGAGCCCGGTTGTCAGTCAGCCCCAGACAGGCCTCACACCTTATCACAAGGGCACTCGGCCTCTCCGGAACGACCCGCACGCCGCTCAGAGCCGGGGCGGCCAGGGGGGGCGGGGCCTGGGCTGGGACCGGGAGGGACCAGGAGGGGCTGCTGGTGGTGGTGGTGGTGGTGGTGGTGCTGGTGGTGGTGGTTTTGGTGCTGGTGCTGGTGGTGCTGGTGGTGGTGCTGGTGGTTTTGGTGGTGGTGGTGGTGGTGGTGCTAGTGGTGCTGGTGGTGGTGGTGCTGGTAGTGGTGGTGGCGATGGGGGTGCTTCTGGTGGTGGTGCTTGTGCTGCTGGTGGTGATAATGCTGGTGGTGTTGGTGGTGCTGGTGCGGGTGGTGGTGGTGTTGGTGCTGGTGGTGGTGGTGGTGCTGGTGGTGTTGGTGGTGTTGGTGGTGTTGGTGCTGGTGGTGGTGTTGGTGGTGTTGGTGGTGTTGGTGGTGTTGGTGGTGTTGGTGGTGCTGGTGGTGCTGGTGGTACTGGTGTTGGTGGTGCTGCTGGTGCTGGTGGTGGTGTTTGTGCTGGTGGTGCTGCTGGTGGTACTGGTGGTGCTGGTGCTGCTGGTGCTGGTGCTGGTGTTTGTGGTGGCTATGCTGGGACTATGCTGTGACTGCAGAGCTAGAGGGGCCGTGGGCAGCAGGATGAAAGCGTGCCTTTTAGACCCTTCTCAGATCATGCAGATGTGGATATAGATGAGCACTGCTGCTTTGGCCCGATGTACCTTTGATGAGCGCTGTGAAGGATTGATAGCACGCGGCGGTTGGAGCGTAACCTTGGCATCTCCATCCTCTCCCCCCCGCCTCCAACCCCCCCCCCCCCCCCACCGCCTCCCCCGTCCTCAGCCGCTCAACTCCCCCCGGAAACAGCCACAGAGCGGGACGTTTCTGTATATTAATCGGCCCATAATGAGGCTCATCATTAACATGTCATTGGGAAATAAAAAGCAGCACACAAAAAGCACAGGGCTAATAGAAGGCCCGCCTATTAGCAGACATTTTGAATGGTCTTCCTGGTGCTGGAGGAAGTGAGTCAGGGGAGGAAAAAAAAACGCAACCGAAGCGGCGAGGGTGGAAATAGAATACGGGGATAGAAAACGCATTAGACGCGCTGGTACTTTGAGATTATCACATCAAAAAATATATACTACGTCTGACGTCTTTCGCTCGCTGCCATTTTGGCAGCGGTTTGTTTGCTTTATGTGTGTTCCTCCGCGCGCTGGCTCGCCGCGCGCGGAGTGTCAGCAACCGCCGACTCTGGCATGCATGTGAATAGAATGTGCACTCAATCCACCCTGAATGGCCTGGCCTTTATCCAGTTCATTCTCCCTTCACCTCGGCCCTGAGCGCTTGACTGCTGCGTCTCTTTTAAAGAAAACTGTTGAACCGGCCTTCAAAAGGGATCAGAGAAAAACTAACTCAAATATTTAAAGAGGTGGTGTCAGGTGTGAGTGGGAATAAGCCATTACAAGCCGTTTGAAAATCTGCCCTTTCTCTGTTTTAGTGGCGTCACAAACGTGGGAGTTTCCACCGAGATGTATGCTGGATACATCAGTCCACCAGCCTGCCGTCGTACATCTAGGTGGACACTACCACCTGTGATGACACTAAAACACAGGAAAAGGCCGATTGTAAAGGCTAAATCACACTCACACCTGGTGGCATAATGTCAGCCCTTTAACTTGAGATTGATCAATGTCAAGAACCCTAAACGCCTTTCAAAAGGGAGGGGAGGTTTTCTCCAAAGGGAAGTAGCGTAGGGACCGGTCTCTGGTAGCCCAGGCCCGAGTCAGAGCAGTGGGATGTACTAAGCCTCCGTAAGGCAGAGAGCGAGTGCGCGCACAGACGCTACTCTGGCAGCTGTGCCTCGCGGATGAGGGAAAACCTTTCCTTATTTATTGTTCAGGAGGATTACCACATGCGTGGATGGCTTGATGAAAGATGCACCACCATAAACAGCAGGGTTTGACTGAGGGGGTTAACGGGAGGCGATGTGACGTCATGGAGAAGGTCCGTCCCATGAGATTGTCTCTCGGTGTGGCGTGGAGGGATCCACTTGTACCGACGTGAAGCGAGAGGTTGTATAATAACGGGGGGATACAAGACGCTCCTGTTTCCGGTGTTCTTGTTTGTCCACTGGAGGCACTAAGTCATGTTTCCCTCGTCTCTGTTGTTCCCTGACAGAACACTTTTTAAAACAATGGCGACAAGACCTTGACACAGGACAAAATTGATCACAAATAAATAACAACAATGATATATTTTTGTACACCAAACACGTTTTACCGGAAAAAACCTGATAACCATGAAGAAAATAACCAAAAAAATAACCAAAAACCAAAAAAAACATGAATTCCTAACATAATCCCTTGGAATGAAAACCTATAGTTTTACCTATTGAGAGACAATTTGAGGACAAACACAAAATTGACTCAGTTTTGTATTTTATATACATTGACGCTACTACTACTGTAGTAGCGTCACCCCACCCACTCACCCACCCACCCACCCACCCACACGACAAAAATCTTTGAAATAAATCATTGAAAGTTTGAAATGAATGTTTGAGGGAATCCTCTTCAGAGATTAGGTTGTACATAACGGTAGTAGTGCTCCTTGACATTCTTGTTTTGCGTTTTTTAGTTTTTTCAAACAAATCTCTCCGCGATCAATATCTAATCTAGGCAAATCAATCGTCGCTGTAAATCTTTCATCTTTGAGGAAACTTACACACATTATGACAACACAGTCACATCGATAAGAGAAATAAGGACTTGCACCAGGGGCTGGAGTGTGTGTGTGTGTGTGTGTGTGTGTGTGTGTGTGTGTGTGTGTGTGTGTGTGTGTGTGTGTGTGTGTGTGTCTGTGTGTGCGTGGGTGGGTGGGTGGGTGCATGTGCATGTCCGTGTGTGTGTGTGTGTGTGTGCGGTTCAGCATAACGTGGGCCTGCTCTGATATTCACTGTGACAGCAGCAGCCAGTAAGTACGATATCGTGTGTGCAGTCAGAGGAGCTCGGGGGAAGACATCCTCTCCCCCTCGCATCCAAACAAGCAGACGGGAGAACAACGCACGTCGTGGTCCCTCTCAGAACAGCCAGCGGTCCCCTGGGTTCACCGTGGAAAACAGGCGGTAACACACACCGATGTCGCACACTTGTGCCTTTGACCTACCTCCATCTGACAGTGGAGAACCTTTCGTCTTCTTTTCCATTTATTCTCTTCCCTTGTCTTCGCAATTACCAGGTTCCAATCTGGCAACGTCCCCACAGTCACCCCAATACCCACAAGGACCGGCGCTCTTTCTTCTGCCCGAGCAATTACCGCGCGCACCGCTTTGAAAAAGGGAAAGTTTGGTGTAGGATATTAGAAAATGTCAAATTCAGGTTATATTTCACTTTAGTCCAAAGGCGATGCTGTGCTCTCAGCAAACACAATCTGCACTGCCTCTGCATAATGCATGAATCCTGTGGTCCTTCATGGCCATTTCTCTATGAGCGGAAACATGTATTGTTTCAGTGGCAAGAAACAACACCTGGTACTGTTTTATAGATATATATATAGATATATATATATATATATATATATATATACACACACACATACACACATATATGTATGTGTGTGTATATACATAAACAAACACTACTGCTACTACTGCTACGATGACTACTACTTAAATGACTACTACTAATAGCCAAATGATAATACAAATAAAAACAATTACAATACACATAATAATAGCCTAATTATAATAATAATTATAATAATAACTCAAAACTGACACATTTCAGACTCCCGTTTCCCCATTAGCATCTCAGCCGCCGCTCCGCCGCGCCGGTGTCAGCAGAGAGACGAGGCGGGCGCCGGTGGTCTCCCCTCCCTGATATGCATGAACTGTGGCCCCTTATCACCTCCTTGCAGGACCCCCGTAATCACATTCCAGCCATTCACCTGCCCGCGCCCCGTGCGCCGCCATCACAGCGCATGCTAAACACGCTCAGGAATGCATGATACCGCGCCACTTCCTGTCAGCGGCGGGAGGCCACCCCGGCCGGCAAAATAAAAACCAAAGCACTCCTTCTCTCATCTCTAAGAACATCGCCCCGCTGTTAGCCCCAGTGCCAGCGCTGATGAGAGTCAGGATTGCTAATCATAATTAGCGTCATGCGAGTGTGTCCGGTTAAAATGGCTGCACTTTGTAGAGGGAACTTTGATGCTAAAGGGTTTTTGCATGCTGGGAACGACACGGGAAATGGGAATATTTTGGAGCGGTAGCAGCGATGTGGGATGAGTGAGAACATGTTTGAGGAAAGAGCTATAAGTATATTTAAATCACAGGGTCAGCTGTATCATTAGGTGCATGCTGAGTGTAGAGATGCAGGGATAAGGATCTTAAGAATAATTATTCATATTATTAATGATGAAATGTGGTAGTAATAATAATAGTGATAAAGTGTTACACTAGTAATAGAAGTACTAGTGAAGTGCAATAGTGATTTAATGAACCCAAATGATCTCAAAGCTGTGCAAAGCTGTTCAGTGGAAATATTATACAAAATGTCTACGAATGTATAAATATAAATAAGAGGTTTCTTCTATTTCCTAGATTGGTGATTCTTGGCCCGCCTTTGTTCCTAACCTCTTCCTCATAGTGGCTCAGGATGTAACACTTCAGGAAGTTCAAACATTCCACTTCCTGTTCCTGGTCCCGGCTGCATCTCCCGCTAAACATTTCCACAAGCACCATTTCCTGCACATATATTGTGATATATAATACTGACAAGAGCGCAAAGAATATAATATGGAAGTAAGCGCTATGCTTTTATTTTGGGCAAAAGGCATATAAACCTATTGGATATCCATTTAATACAATCCAGAAATGTATTACTATTCAGAAGGTAAGAACAGTTGAATAACCTCAGTTTAACACAAGTCCAACCAGTGTTCAGCCTGGCATCGCAGAGCAGGCAGAATGGACCGCATTCCCCGTATTGTGTTTTAAAGTCCTGAACGAATGGGTTTCCATTGTGCCCTCTATATATGGAGATTTCCAAGCTGCTTTTAAACTCAAGACTTAATATCCTGTTCCGGCCGCCGCGGAGCTTGTTTGACCTTTCACCCACCGTGTAATTTTGTGAAGGAGAAAGGGAAAAAAAAAAAAACAAGCGAATATCCCAGCGGCCAACTCCTAATTCAGGACATCCGAATGAACTTGAGAAGGAGGAAAAGACCCCTCCTAGCCCAGATATGCGGGCCCTAAAGTCAGGCTGGACAGATGCTGGCGCTCGGGTGGAATCAGCATCACTACAAGTGAAATCAACTGAACGGAATCGACTGTTTCTTTTACGAACGCAGCGCCTCAGAGGACGGCGTCGGCGCTGGCGTCGTGGAGACGGCCCAGCGGAGAAGATCAGAACGGCACTCCTGCGTCTGAACCCAGAGGAAAAGGTCTCGGTACCGTCCTGCTTTGGCTCCACCGGTTTCCTCAGTGTGCGACGGTGAATGCAGCTTCATGTTCAAACGCCTCCTATCTTTTAGGATACCAAAATAAAATGATTTGAGGGGAATATTCGGACTCATGACCCTCCTGCAACACTTGGTGTTTTCATATTATTTCCCGGTTTTCCCGTTCCTCAACGTGGAAGGCAGGATTTACATATTGCAGGTAACCTGGGGAATAAAAAATGCAGATCCAATTAAACCTCCCGGGAGCTAATTAGTGACAATTAAGTTTCTGCTTCACTTGTTGTGCAGGATTATACGGTAAACACCTACATAATGTTCAAAGAATCTTGGCCTTTTTCCCCCAGAAACTTGAGAAACCCTCCATATTCCACCGTTGGAAAAGCAGCCTTTGTGATGATTTGTTTTTTAACTCATTAATTAATATGTGAAGCTCCTGTAGCGAGGCGCTGACATTGAAGTGGATAGTAGCACGGGCAAAACAAATAGCGCTTACACAGTCTTCCGATGGCATCTCAGTCGGATGTTAAATTAGCTGTATAATCTGATACCGTGAGCGCGGGGAAGAGCGCGTTACAATCAAAGGGGGTGAAACAGACATTGTTAAACCAAGGCCTCCTGGTGAGATAATTGCAAATTGACTTCATTAACCTTGATATTCGGTATTAAGTACCACCCACTCCCTCTCTCCCCCATCGTAGCCAAGTCGTATTTGACAAAAACGACTAACATGCGATTAACACGGACCACTATCTTAGTGTGTTGTTTATGCCACCAGAGGTCGGGTTCAATCGGGCTCCAAACACAGCTGTGGCAGATAAGAGAACAAGAAAGGACATTTCTGCCTTGTAGGCAGCTTGGCCGAGAGCCAATCACAAGAAGCCTCGCCAACGGCCAATCACAGGCGTTCCCACTGACTCTGTGCCCATCATCGCACGTCGCTGTTCATTTGTATGTCACGCAGTTCCAAAGCCATGTCACTTCTGGAGAACTGAGAGACAGACAGGCCGACAGATAGACGGACAGAGTTGCAGCTATAGGCCAGCTGTCAAGGAGCGATGAGATCTTTACACGATGGGATGCGCACAAGGAACTACACAACACACACTTTTTGAATAACACTGATCCTGAGAGGCTTGAGGGATGTATTACAATATACTGGCCTAGCACTGACGAACATCACTTACTTCATGCCTGAGTAAACATTTCAAATCCATTATCTCTTATACAGTGTACTTATGCTGAAACTCAGGGCGGAGAGGAGTGGCCCCAGACAACGTATAATTAAAAGGTTGAGTGATGACACGTATCTGCCACCAAAGCATTGTGACTGCCTACACACCTGCAGTTGGTGAAAGAGTCTCTCACACTCGTGACACAAATGACGTACAATATTGTCCCCTGTACACTAAACTCATGATTATATCGCTCACACTTATGAAAGAATGTTGATTGAAGGCATGTTGTTGATCGGATAGGGAAAGCTGAGCATCCTGTTCAACAGCCTCTTGGTGATGGTCCAAGTGTTTGATTGACATAATGAGGTATTTAATTAATTATGTAAGTAACTTGGTAGGAATCATAATTACTAAGATGTTTGACTGATGGATTTTGGAATTGACTGCCAATTCTAACTGTTCCGGGGCCAAACTACTAAAACAAGTGCACCCGTCACATATGTCACATACATACAGTTATGTGTATACTTTGACACAGGCAGATTATAAGTCACACTGTGCTTCCCTGCTGTGTCGGGGCCTCAAATGTGTTTGAGGAAACAGCTTTGCCCCACGCCAAAGGCTCTTGTCTCAATGAGAAACGCTCTGCTGGAGAACGACTGTACCAGGAGTGAAAGGTGGGCAGCGAAAGACCCAAAGCTCAAAACTGTTCTTTTTGTTGTCTCATCTCAGAGTTTAGAGAGAGAGAGAGAGAGAGAGAGAGAGAGAGAGAGAGAGAGCGAGAGAGAGAGAGAGAAAAATAATTAAAGAAAGAGTTTTGAACTCTCATTGTCCTGCGCCGTCCCCTTCCGCACAGATGCGCCGCTGATCCAGTGCAGCTGGCCGCCTGACAAATGGGAAAAAATAGTCCAATTTGAGCTGGTCGTTAGCAGTCGGACCAAAGCATTCCAGACAAATGAGCGGCTGCCTCAGGTATGGCAGGATATCTTCCTGAAGCAATCCTGGGAGACCGGCCCGTCCCGCTCCGAGCCCTTAGCCATGCCTTCGATCCGACAGGGCCGGCACTACGGCAGGGGTGACCTTGCAGTGGCTCTCCTGCCGGGCTTCTTATTTTTACACTCCCCCCCCCCCCCCCCACCCCCGTTCTCCCCTGGCCTTCACTCCTCCTCCCCACTTAAAGAGACAGTGTGGCGCTTTTTATATCATTAACTTCTCCTTCCCCATTCACCTTTGGTCTGCAGAGAGAGAGAGAGAGAGAGAGGGAGAGGGGGAAGAGAAAGGGGGAGGGAGGGAGAGAGAGAGTACGATAGGGAATGAGAGGGACGGAGAGAGAGGGGAGGAGACTGTGGGAGAGAAAGAGAGAGAGAGAGAGAGAGAGAGAGAGAGGCGGAGAGGGAGGGGGAAGGAGAGCAGAGATAAAGATGGAGGGAGAGGACTTAGGGTGGAGAGAAAGAGAAAGAGAGATGGAGGGAGAGGGGAGGAGAATGTGGGAGAGAGTGAGTGAGAGAAAGACGGGACGGGGACGGAGGGGGAGGGAGAGGAGAGAGAAAGATGGAGAGAGAGAGAGAGAGAGAGAGAGAAGGGTGGAGCGGAAGAGAATTAGAGGGGGAAGAGGGAGACGGAGGCAGCGGGTCCGTGGTGTATGCAGGGCGGAGGGTGGAGTCAAATCCATTAAAAGTGCGTATGAGGGGTTGAGCTGAGTCAAACACTTATTTGGATGTTTTGTCTCTCCCCTTGTGAGTGCCGTATCACTACACTCCCTCTATCCCTCCTGCCTTTGATCTCGCGCGTCTCGGAGTGCGCGTGTGTGTCGATGGCTGTTGCCACGTCTGAACACACGTGGTGCGCAGAGCGGGGTGAACGTCTCTCACACATCGCGGGTCGGACAGCCGCTCATTGCACTGTGATCTGCCTCCAGCTGCACATGTGTACACATTACACACACACACACACCAAAAAAAAAGCCACAAACACACATTCTCTACGGACGTGCTGTGACCCGTGGGGCCAGAACCCTGCTGTTTGAGGATCGGAACAGATTACAGCCAAGTGTGCAGAGCAAACACAGCTTTTTTTTCATATCCAGGCGGTGGTTCTTTTGCTTTCTGTTTTTCAGACTACCGAGTTACGCAGCAGTTAAACTGCACATGATTGGAAGTGACTAGGAAACCAATGGTAGACCACCATGAGTCTAGATGACCTCCATGAACTCCATGTTCCTGGGGCCGTGGCCAGTGGGAACAACACCAGTGTGACTCGGTGTAGGGACATGGCTCTGGAAGAGGAGGCTGTGGAACGCCGGCCCTTGTGTGCAGACAGCATGGAGCCCTTCCCAACAGATTTCACCACCTTCTTCCCCATCACAGGCAAGGCCGCGCGGTAAAGTACGGTAGTTAGTACAGATTTAAATCTATCCCAGGGTGTTCTCTGCCTAAACGCTGTGTTTTGTCCTTCCAGTGGGCCGACAGTACTTAATGTCTATCCTAGGGACTGGTTATCAAGGGATCATTAGACCATGACTCCTTTTAAAGAAGAACAAAAGTGTGAAAATGCCACACACGGAGGTCTACAGCGCCGCGGTTAAGTGGCGATCTAATAAGCAATTTGTACGTAATCTGCTTATTGATATGGACAGCCTTCCGCTGGACACTGAGACAAGGCGCCAAACGATGGGCCATGTCAGACCCTGCTCACTTCACGGAGCCACTCTCCCGGACAAGTCCTTCATTGAATAAGTCATGACTATTGATTAACATTCACACAATAGTCTGCACAGGGCAAGAGGTTTGCTCCGCGAATGCCAAGCTCATTCAACATGGGTCCTTTCATGTGAGTAATTGTGTCTGCTTGCAGCCATTTGCACCCCCCCCCCCCCCCTCGCTTCAACACCACCCCAACCCCCCCCCCCCCCCCCCCCAATAAGGAATAGAAAATCCCACGTCTATTTGCTCCCACAGAAATAAGTGAATCGTGATGGAGAGAATTGAATCAATTATTGCCTTAAGGTCAGAACCTATTAAAAATGCTTTTCCCCCACCCCCCGTCGTTCATTATCTGTTGTTTAGTTCGTGATAGCGTCTGATGTCGTAAAACACGGTTATATGATATTCTATTAGATGGTATTATGTGCGGTTCTGTTAGCCCGTTTACTCACGTTACCATTAAACTGGATATTTGTGCAAGTAAATATTTATTTTCCAAATAGATTGTTTCGTTCAACAGAAATATTGGACAGCTTGCTTGACATCTATTTAATGTTTTCGAAGAGCATGACGAGAAACAGATCAATAACAATCAATAAAAACATGAAATAAGAGGGAATGAGAGGAGACGAGACGAGAAGAGAGGACCGGACCAGAGAGATGAGAGGAGAGGAAAGGAAAGGAGAGGACCAGAGGGATGAGAGGAGAGGAGAGAAGAGAAGAGAAGAGAAGAGATGAGAGGAGAGGACCAGGGAGATGAGAGGAGAGGACCAGAGGGATGAGAGGAGAGGAGAAAAGAGAAGAGAAGAGAAGAGAAGAGAAGAGAAGAGAAGATAGGAGAGGACCAGAGGGATGAGAGGAGAGGACCAGGGAGATGAGAGGAGAGGAGATAAGAGTGGAGAGGAGGAAAGGAGAACAGGAGAGAAAAGGACAAGAGGAGAGGAAGGAGCGGAGGTAAAATGAGTGGAGAGGATGAAAGGAGAAGAGAGGAGGAGAGGGAGGTAAATGAGGCGACAAGACAGAAGACCGAGGAGAGGAGAGGAGGCAAGGAGAGCATATGAAAAGAGAGGAGAGGTGGAGGAGGGAGGAGACGGGAGACAGGAGGGCGGGGAGACAGGAGGCAGGAGAGAGTGTGATGACTGGAGGAGTACAGTATGGCACAGTGGGGAATAGAAGAGGCTCCCGGAGATGGTGTACTCTGGGATCTGCTCTATCGCCCCAGTGTTACTACAAGCATGCAGATCCCTTCAGTCAGCGACAGGAATCCCCGGCCGCCACGGCCAATCCCCCCACCACACCCCTCCGCCTGCCAGCCAATGAGCCGCTGTTCTGCCGGCACCCTCCTTTCTAAATGAGGATGGCTGATGGAGGAGGCCAAACAGACACAGCGACAGTACCGAAATAGGATGACTTCTACATGTTTCGTTTCACCTGCCCCCTTTCTTTCCCTTCTTCCATTCCTCTTGTGGCAAGTTGAGAAGCAGAGGGGAGGGGGGGGGGGGGGGGCACATGTAAATCATGACCTTTCTTCTTGTGCTGCACTGATACAAACTAAAGACATCTAAAGGGAACCGAGGCGCGCTCAATAGACACGGCTAGCTGCGGTACGGCAACTCTACTCCTCCGCAGACTGTTTCAAGTGCACAGTATTTTCCTTCATTATCCATAATATTGCTGAGAATTTATTGTGCACAATTTGTACCGTCGAGAGCGGGAGAAGTTGTTGCTGTTCCCCACATGTTTATGTTCAACTCTAGAAATAGCACATGGGTATTGATTTGGAAATGCAGCAAACAATCATTTTCATTGACAACAATCAATGGAATATGTGTTAATCCATTAATTATTGAGTTCATACAATTAAATATATAAGACCTAAATAACCTTTGTCTGACAATCAACAAGAAGGCTATGATAAGCAAGGTTTACATTAATACACTCCATTAATTAATACATCGTTAGGCGTCAACGATTGAATCAATCTCATCATCAGCCCCGTATTGACTTTATTCATTTGGAAACATCAATTTGAAACACAATATGACGGTGTTCAAATACGCAGTACCAAACATCAAACGGCCGTGGGCTTGCGTGCCATTGGCTGTGCCGCTAGTCCTTTCCGTTTCTCAGGGAGAGGAGGCGACGTGCCCGCCGTCCAAACGGAGCCCTGACATCGCGGACGAGCGGGGGAGACCAGCCGTGGCGTGCTTCATGCCTGCGTCCCTGCGCTAAAGACTCACTAATCATCACTGTCCGTAACAGTCCGAAACCAGCAGTACTTATTAAACACTAGACACAATAAACCTCCACTTTTTTCCAGGGAGGAGGGGGGTGGGGGGGGGGGTCTTAATTGGCGAGGAGTAAACGTGAGACACAAGGAGTGCATCGCTTAATACATCAGATGTGCCGAGATTGGCCGGGCATC
>NW_028180010.1:0-15659 GCF_964030765.1 Micromesistius poutassou | reverse complement strand
AAGTATAGAGTATTTAGGAGAGAAACAAAAAAAGACGTGAGAAGGAAATTTACATTTACGGGATTTTACGTTTTTTTTTTTTCTTACAACCATTCATTCACACATATACACACCGACGGCGGAGTCAACCACGCAGGGTGACAGCCAGCTCGCCGGGAGCAGTCAGGGTGAGGCGTCTTGCTCAGGGACACCTCGACACACAGCTAGGAGGAGCTAGCAACCTTCCGGTTACTAGCCAACCCGCTCCACCTCCTGAGCTACTGCCGCCAGAAATGTCATATGTAGAGAGTGAGAGAGAGACACAGAGACAGAGGGAGTTTGAGGTTTGAGTTTGAGGCAGCTGTGCTGAGTGTGGATGGTTTGTATTCCACCAGCGAGAAGCTGAGCAGAGACATCAGAGAATGATACGGTTAATTATCTCATTCACACATGGACCCCATCACCATCCAGCTCACCACTAGAGTGTGTGTGTGTGTGTGTGTCACACCACCATGTGCACATTCATCTCACTTTGAGCCCTAAGCACTACTTAATGAAAAGCCTGCTCACAGAGGCTGTGTGTTTGTGTGTTAATGTGTGCACTAATGTAAATAAGTGTGTGTGTGTGTGTGTGTGTGTGTGTGTGTATGCATGGATGTATAAATGTGTTTGCTTGTGTGTGTGTGTGTGTGTGTGTGTGTGTGTGTGTGTGTGGCTCTCTGCTGGCTCTGCGTGTGCAGATGTTTCATGGTCTCCAGATATCTCCTCGAGGAGAAAGGTCTGGAGAAGATCTGGAGCTCCGTCACGTTTTGGGACGCGAGGACGTGAGGAGAAGAAGAAACCACTCCAAACGTACAAATCCTGCCACCCAGCGGGTCAAAGGTCGCCCCTAAGGGTGCAGATCGCTGCACCTTAACACAACATTCATCACGAGGGGGGGGAGGGCGTTTGTCTGGTAAACCAACACCGTCAGAACCAAAAGAGCATAATGAATTCTGAAGGTCCTTGCATGGACGACGTTCAAGGTAGCTTGAATTATTTGTTCCCCTTTTCTCAGTCCTGTAATCACTGTCATTTCATTCAAAACATCTGACAAAAATGAACATGATTTGTTTTTTAAGAGTTGGCCAGGGTAACAAAATAACAACAGACATCAGGAAATATTATATTTTTCTGTTATGGGAATGACAGCACGCTCTGATTTCACATGTTCCAGAATCACATGGTAGCCCTCCAATGATAGCATTAGCGCTAATAGTTCGAGATCGAGATCAAGACAGATATCCGGCCACACAGAAATCGGCAGCGACCTCAAGGATTAAGAGCATCGTCCATTAGTCATGTGAAGCTCAGAAATGTCTAGTTTCCACGCGTCTGCTGGAATAATACCTAAAACCAGCAGACTGCCAATCCACCGCCCCAAACTGTCTGACTTACACCTCCGTAAGCAACCTTTAAAGCAAGTTTAGAAAAAACCCTGTCTGATGGCAGATGGCTAGCAGAGGTCAGAACTCTGGCAGGGAATTTATTTGGATTGGATGGATTCCATTCTTATCTTCCCATCTCTCACTTCTTGCTCAGTGCTGCCTAGAGAATCTGCCCCCTCCCCTCTCTCTCCATCCCCTCTTTCGATTTTCTACAGAAGATAAAGCAACAACCTCACCTTTTCGGCTGAATATAAATGTCAACATCTATGGGAAAAAACATGAAATATGTCCTTTCTAGTGGTTGAAAATACTGTGCTGGATTGATGAGGTTTGATTTATGGGCTTCAAAAATGCTTCCAGAAACCATCAAGCAGGCTGGAAAGTACTTAAATTCAATAACAAGTACTACTCTCTGAAGTTATTATGCTTTTACTAGAGTGTAGGATATCAGTACTTTCTCAATTTCACCATCATGTGAGATCTAAGTAGGTTCAATAGATGCAGAGTACGATTAAATATTTAGCGTCTGTTGTGTTGTCCGCTGATCCAGAGCCAGATTTAGGCTGATGTCCTATTGATTGTGGAGCAGATACTGGACAGGATGGGGAATTTTTCCGAAAGAGAAACACATCCAAAGGGAACATCTCTGCTTCCACGTATGAAAACACGAACTCCCAGAGCATCCCAGTAATCTCCTTCCTGCCCACAGGTGAACCTTGGGGCCCTTCCAACAGGAACAAGGATGTTCCCTGGTATCAACATTTAGAGAAGATCTTCCGTTCACATAAATACAAACCGTCAGGAGCGGAGGAGCCCTGGAGAAGACCCAGGCAGGCTCAATGTGTGGACTGATTGTTGAAAGCCCCCTGCGACCGCAATCACATGGAAAAGCTAAGGCCTGAGCTTAAGCTAGCAAATGGAGCTCTTCTGGACGTCTTTCATCAAAGCTGTTGGTGTTCCCACATGGTCCCCCGTTAATAAACAGAACCAAGCAGCTGGGGTAGCAGTCGCCTCCAGAACCGACCCGGGGTGACCCATCGTAGTGCTAGCATGGTAAACACAGGTGTTAGCCCATAGCATGGATGAGGATTCTGTTCCAGTCAGGTGTGCCAGAACCGCAGTACGAACAAGTTGACGTTCTTCATCTGTGTCCACCACTTTAATGCCCTTACCGTGCAACCCAAGATCAAAAGAATGATCAGATTCTAACGGCCCATTTGTCAGCCTTTTCAGACCGCTACAGTTGATGTGAAGACGTTCTCTTCCCCATCTAATGCCTCCCACGGATCAGAGGTTCCACCACACAGTGCGTTCAGACGGAGGCCAAACGCCAAGCGATGGATCATTGCCGGGGCAGCGAGCGATGCACCGTGTGCTGGAGAAATAGGAGGAGAAGGCAGCGTGCGATCGCCACAAGTCTCAGATCCACTTGTGGGGGCGTCGCGAGAGATACTGTCCTTGGGAAAAACGAAAGAACCGAAAACGCTTTCCCACCGCTTGGCCAAGGCCAGTGATGGCCTTTACTCGACCGCCAGCGCTAATCCCGGATCCGTCCAGATCCACTGGGGTGTGATCTGGCGTCTGTTCCATGTTGGATCCACGGCCAACGCATATCAGCTCCGAATCAGAGCTACTCAGAGAGAGCTCGCAGTGCAATCCCTCAACCGCCACATCCATCGCTATGACTAAACAGTTATCTGGAGGGAGACCAGGAGCTGACATCACACGACCCACACAGCCAGTGTGTGTGGGGCCGGCTCGAAGCAGCAATGTGAAACTACCTTATAAACGTCAAAGGCACCATTCACTCTAATGGGATTTAAGCAGCGGAAACGTTCAGTGTAAGCAGAGTGCTGTTCAGGTTTATTAACCAGACATGTTGGTCAACAAAGCCAAACTGGGTTGTATGCAGATGGCTACCTAGAAGTTTAACTTGGAAGAGTTGCGAAATGTGTCGGGTTTGGAAACGGTATACACATAAATAATAACGATGCATAATAATCCCATATTACGGCGGCTAGATGTTCCAGGTGTAGAACCTCACGGTGGTCCTGAGGAACGTAAACACCAGGTGCTGGACCCTCACCAACCACCGACCTCTCGGGCCGCCGCACCTCATCCCACGCCTTTGGCCGCTTCTGCTTCCATAAGGGAAACCGGGCCACTGTGAGGCAAGTGGGCAATGAAAACTCAATTAGGACCTCACACCTCTGCTCGCTCTAACGTGATGCGATCCAGGTCTTCACTTTTCCAGTTTTTTTTCCCATGGCCTCTACTCAGCGCTAAGCGTCTGGATAAAGCCGCAGTATTCCATGTCTAATTATCTCAATCAAGCCGGCGTTCCATGTTTTCGCTGGTCCGCTGCTCCTGTGGTTTCTCTGGGTTTTTTCATTCAAGCTCCTTTTTAAATTGTGGGGTGTCGCTGATGGCTTCTGAAACGGAGAAATATCTGCGCATGTAATAAATCTCCCGGTGCCTCCGGACAGAGAGGTAGTGTAGTTGGTGTTAAGACAGTTATAACTGCTTTACCCAAAAGAAAATACAAAAGTTGGCAAAGCGGTGTTTGGGGAGAATTAGGTCTTGTTTTAGAATGCTGCACTGCCTTTTGTTGAAGCGCTGCGCCCTTTTACTGTTGCAGAGCAACCATGGAGCTTCTGCATCTAAACCTGCAACAATGACCTGAGGAGATTCTTCTAGACTTTGGGTGTCCTTTTTCGCTCCGCCAAAGACACTGATCTGGGCCCAAGGCATCCTCATTCATAACCTGCATCTACTAGTTAAATCGAAAGTCGCCTTGGATAAAAGTGTCTGGTGAACGGCCTCCTGATTATTATCCTACAATTTTTTCTTAAAGCAGTGTGTTTTTAGCAAAAGTGTTTGAATAAATAAATTATATTTACCCAAAAGTACTGTGTTGTAGCCATTGTAATGAGTTATGGTACAGCTGGGTCTCATGCACTGTGTGTGACCCTCACTGCTGCGGTCTGTCATCCGTTTAAAGGGCCCAGCCGAGGGCCTCGCTATCAGCCTACCTCCCAAGTGGTGCTGCGTTCTGCAAGCAATTAACAATTCTCTCCCCCGTCTGAAGTGATGGAAGCCATATTTGTTTCATATTTTTCTTCTCCTCCTCCTCATCTTCCTGCTATTATTTACTATTAGTAAGTCAGCTGAGGCTTTCATCCAAAGAGCCTTACAGTGAATTCAGAAACATAGGACAAGGTTAGGGGTTATCTCGCTCAAGGATGACGACAGGTAAATTGCGGAAATTGGCGATTGAACACCCCTAACCACTAGACCAGTGGTTCTCAAAGTGGGGTACAGGTACCCCAAGGGATACTTTGGAGTGCTGCAGGGGGTACTCAGAAAAAAATATTTTTCATCCTGAGCAAGTTTCAATTCTGGAAACTTTTCTATTTTATTAAATGGGATTCCCCTCTACATGCTCTGACCCTCCCCTGGCATTGTGCTGCTTTTGTGGCAACAGTTGCATTAAGCACAGGCCCATGTTTCTCACTTAATTGTGAGTATTTGCACCTTTTTAATGTTCATGTTACCATTGCCAAATACAGTAGAACGCACATACATTGTTCATGTTAATTCCAGTGAAGGGGTACTCAGCTGAAAAGATATCTTAGAGGGGGTATACTAGTAGAAAAAGTTTGAGAACCACTGCACTAGACCACTCTTCCTCTGCGGGAGAAGCGTGATAAGGAGGAAGCAGATGAGAGGAACTAATGTCGGTGAAACATGGAGATGATTTGGTTATGGAGACAGTTACAGCCATGAGTCACTCCTCATGTAGAATGTTTTATGGTATTCAATGAATCTGGCAACACTGACACTGACACTGCACGTGGTTTCCCAATCATAAATAATCAGGCACCATAATTAACCACACCCAGGGAAGACACTAAGATGTTTGGTCAGCCGTGAAGAGGAACCAGCAGGCTGGATGCTGATGACATCAGCATCTCATCATCCTCATCATCATCATCACACAGTGTTTGAAACAGCAGAGCAGTCGAGGCTCAACAGGCCATAGGTAGATTCAACCTTTCTTTTTCTGTTAATGGTAACAAGAATCCCATCACAATCCACTGAGGAGAATCCATTTCTGATCATAATATAATAACTTATTGACTTAATGACTTGATGAATCTCTAATAATTTCTTTCACCAAGAAAATATCAGCAGAAAAAGAGAAACTAAGCACATTTTAAGCATTAACAGTAAATCCACCATCCTAACTGTGGATACCTGGATACCATACAAGGATAATGAGGGACAATTTAAGGAGAAAACACATGAAATTGAGCACACTTTGCTTTCCAACAGTGTCTTCAGTTGGTCACCAAACTGGAAGCCAAGCATTACGTTCAACTTTATTTTTAAGGATTGCCTTGCTTCATGGATCTAAAACCTGTCACATGACTCCTCCAACCAATCACAGGCTCTGGCTCCCAGCTAGCCCCGCCCTGCCTTCTGCCAAGGTCTCGTTGGAGGCCTGCTAATGCGATCAGCGAATGAGGCAGCCGGGACATAAAACATAACGGGAGGAAAGAAGCGGGAAGAGTTATAGAGCCGGGATGAATAGTTTCCCTTTAAGTTTGGTTCCGTTCTGTCCAATTTATGGCCTTCAGCTCACTCCTGGGCTGAGCTCTCTCCTCGTGTCTCTGGGCTTGGCGCAGCTCCGGGTAGAGATGGTTTGCAGAAGCCTGGATGCTCCTGAGCCAAACACATGTTGGGTTTGCCAGTCCCCCCCCCACACCCCCGCCAACCCCCACAACACAACTAACCCCCCTCAGAGGGGGGAGGAACCTGTCTAATACATTGCTTTCCTGCCAGTCCTGAATGTTGTCAGGGTTCATCCTCACTTCAGACAGATGGTGGTTTAACCAGCGAGCCACCCAGCCCCAGAGAGTTAAAGAGATGCTCTTGTTCCTCACACCTCAACTCGGCTATACTTCACTCTGGAAGCACAACAGACCTGTGAACCTTGACCCCTGAGGGACAGCTAAGGCCTGACATTAATCTGCCACATCATTCTGTGTCCGTAGCACACAGGGATAAACTTGAAATACGACATGACAAAAGCCTAGTGTCTTCTCCCTTCGCTGCCTCCTGACACCGCCGCAAACCTGAACCCATCAAGAAGGATGATGTAGTTGCTTAACAGAAACAGGAACCACTTTGTAACAGGCGAGATATCCATCCTGAAGGAACAAATTGGCTCCTGACGGTGTTGGTTGGCTGACTCCAGTGCAGCGCGGGTGTGACTAAGCACTGGATGTGTGTCCGTTGCTTCGTTCCCCTTCCAGGGAGGCGGAGGTGTTTTTGTTGGGAAGAATTTCACTTTCAGACACAGACGGAGCTCAGCTCTAAGCACCAACCACATCTGTGATTAAACATGCAGTGTAAACATGTGATGTGATGTTTGTCCTCCCGAGGTGTTCCTCGACTCCATTCCTCAGCGGCACATGTTCCAAAAGCCCCTCTCCCCTCGACCTTGAGGCCTCACTAGAGATGATTAGCGTAGACCCTGGATGACGACATGGCAACGCAAGGTGAACACTTAGAAACGTTTCTCTCTCTGGTTCCAATCGAGGAGAACACATTCTTCTCCCGTCCAGTCACCGGACCAGGAGGACGTTGGCAGCACTTAGTTTGAGAGCGTTGTTCCACAGCACTTCCACGTTCCTCTTCATGGCGGTGGGGGTCCTCGGAGACACCTGTGTCCTACAGACCTCTCAGTTCACACACTAAACACCATCATGTTGGAACATCGTTTAAAGCTGCACATCCTGGGTTGTAACTGTTGCTAACCGTAAACAGCTGCTAACATGAACTAAGCTTTAATTGTGAGGATTAGCACATTTTATTTAGACCTTTTGGTGTACCAGGCAGGATTAAAGTAACTTTTTTTTTTTACCATGATAGAGAACAGATTTGTTGAGATTTTAATTCTGGTAACGGTGTTGGTGGTACTGTATTCCATCTGCCTGTTTAAAAGCTGTTTAATTTAGTCTTTCATGTCATGACTTTCAACTTTGAAATTAAATTCAACCTTTTTGATTCCATCTCTGCCTGCGTCTGTACACAGAAGCTCTGACCCACAGTCACTGGCAGGGCCTAGCTGGTTGTACCGTATCTTCTTCTTTGCTGAATACAAGCCCTAGTTTAGCATTGCTAGTATTAGCATTGTGTAGCATAGCCTTGCTATCTTTGTTGTATACAGGGAATGGGTTAACCTAGCGATGGTTAGTGCTTGGCACTTGGTTCTATGAACATCCCTACTGTACTGACAGCAATATATTGTTGTCATAGTTTCTCTTTCTTCTGACAAATGTACTTATTGTTAGTCGCTTTGGAAAACGCCCTAAATGTATATGTAAAATTGGTGTAGCATTGCTAGCATTTAGCTTTTTCTTGACTGGTTAGCGATGCTAGCTCTTGGACTTTTCTAGTTAAAAGCCACGGTAAAGTTTTGGCCCTGTTCCCTGGTTGGAAGCCCTGTTGTAGCGCCGCTAGCAGCTAGCTCTGCTTCATGTCAGAGTGGGCTGGGGCCGTCTGTCCTTCATCACTGAGCCTCTCTCTGTCACTCCGGCCAGATGTTGAGCTTCACTCCATCACTACGGTGCTGAGGCTGGCCTCTGGACGCTGGACCTTTGGAGCTCGTAGCATGGTTCAGCTGGAGCGCTGACACACACACACACACACACACACACACACACACACACACACACACACACACTTACAACACACACACTCACACATACACACAAACACACACTCTCAGACACTTACAACACACACTCTCACACGCCACACACCAAACCCAGACACAATTACAACACACACACACACACACACACACACACACACACACACACACACACACACACACACACACACACACTCTTAACCACCACATAGACACACACACACACACACACACACAGATCGACGGAGCCTGGTTCTCTGGGCGGCTGGAGGCTGCGTAGTGTCTGAGGTGCGGAGTGGAGGTTATTCTGAGGAGCTGTGGAGCGTGAACTGGGTCTGGTTACCTGCTGGCTCTGCCTCGCAGGGAGCAGAGCGGTGCTGGACCGGGCTGCTTTCTGTCCGTCCGTCCGTCCGGAGACAGCGAGGGGTTCTGCACCGGGGGCTTCTGTTACATTTACAGTTACATTTACATTCTGCTGCTCCAGTATTTGTTGTGGCTCCGGGAGCAATTACGTTATGAATGCCATCTGATCTGGGATCCATCCGTTAGAAACCAGAGGCTGTGTTGTGTGTCGTGTGTTTTTGTGTTGACAGATCGTCGTGTCATATCGACCACGCAAGCATCTAAACTTACGTTTATCATTTATTATATAGAAAAACAAATTTAATATATATCATCCAAAAGCAAAATCTCACTCTTGCATACGACAGTCTTGGTATGAGGTTAGGGAATGAGGGGGATGCTGATCCAAAATGGCTGTTAATCGTGGGGTCACTAACATGACTGACAGCTAAACTCTAAACTAAAGCAGGGCACTGATTCCCCCTTGCTGTGAACCTTCACAACAGAACAGGGGGAGGAGCTCTAGTGACCTCTGGCAGTTGGCTTGAGGTCACCGGGAACCACCGTCATTTAGCGGTAACCCTTTTATCCGATTTAGCAATTTACAGTGGATAAGCATGGAATATTCTTGTGAAGAAGGTATGGGTTAAACATCGGCTTACCGATGCAAACAGGTAGACTGCGGATATTGGGGGAGTTTTGGCTAGGAGTCAAACACTAGCTCCTAGGTAGAAAACGCTAGAGATTGTAGCTATCATGCTAACTACAAGTCACAGCTATTATTATTACATTTTTATTTTATTACAAGTGGGAGAAGCATTTTAGGTTGTGTGTGTGTGTGTGTGTGTGTGTGTGCGCGCACAGGGGGGGGGGTCAGCTGGCGCTGTGCTGGTAATGGTGTTCAGTGTCTCCCAAACAGGGCCAAACACTGGAACAGCTCCCAGTTAGCTGTGTGTGTTTATACCAGAGAGAAAATAAGACAAAGATGTCGGGAGAGATCTGTTAGTGTATTTATTTATGCTTTTGCATTTTTTTGTGTTTGTGGGTTTGACCTTGTGTGCGTGAGTATATTTTTGGTGTATTTGTGTTTTAGTAGATTTGAGGGTATGGGTTTGTGAGTGGATTTTTTGTGCATTTGCTTGTGTGGGCTGTTGTGAGTTTAAGCCCTGCGAGTGTGTGTTTGTGTATTTGCCTATAGGTGTGTGTTGGTGTGTGTGTTGGTGTGTGTGTTGATGTGTGTGTGGGGGCGGGTGCTTCATTGATCGGAGCATTTGTGTGTCCATGTGAGACTGCTTGTTTGTCAGTTAATTGTTCAGCATGTGTGATGAGTGTGAGCATGTCTGTGTGAGGGTTAGTGTGAGGGTCAGGGTTAGGGTTAGGTTAGGGTTGGGTTAGCGTTAGGGGGTTAGGCTAAGGGTTAGGGTTGGGTTAGGGGGTTAGTGTTAGGGTTTGGGCTAGGGGTTAGGGTTAGGGTTGAGTTAGTGTTAGGGGGTTAGGGGCTAAGGGTTAGGGTTAGGGGGTTATGGTTAGGGGGTTAGGGTTAGGTTGGGTGAGGGTTAGGTTAGGGCTAGGTTGGGTTAGGGTTAGGTTAGGGCTAGGTTGGGTTAGGGTTAGGTTGGGTTAGGGTTACAAGGGTTAGACTCTAAACAGTTAGTTTAGTTGTATTCGTCCGTGTTTCCTCATGTGTCCCCCCCACCCCCTTCCCAGAGCAGAACCCGAGCAGGAACCTGGTTCTGCCGTTCTCCACTGGGCCTCAAGGGGCCCGTTGGGGGCCAGGGAGCTGCATCTTGTCCAGACAGTACCGCTGAAGCCAACATCTCCAGAACGCTGTTGGCCCGCTCTCCTTTCTCCTTAAAGCTGAACGGGAACGGTAACCCGGGCTCCACTGTCCCAGAGGAGTGCTCAAATCACAACATTATTGTAAACGTCATGTAAAATTTGAATTATGGATGGGAATGCTCTCTCTGCGTTTGGCTTGACGGCCGTGCAGATAGACTCAGAAATGGAAAGCGATGAGGTCAAAGCGCCACGGCGCCACTCATTCATAAAACATAAAACTTGTTTGCCGTCGTTATTGAGTGGCCTGTGTGGAAAGTCCTCCTCCAGAGAGGGGACAGCGGTCATTAGAGGGAGAGAACGTAATTACTCATCTGTTTTTACGGCCTTACAAGCTCCACGAGTCGGAACTCTAATCCGCCAAGATGGACAATGGATCATAATGTGGTCAGATCAGAACCACAATGCGCAGAGCCAGGGCCAAGTGAAGCAGTCCGTAACACAAAGAAAGGGTTGTTTTGCGGGGACAGAATGCTGTCGTTTTCATATCAAAGTGACGAATGACTGCCGTTGTTTTTATATCTCGGTGACTTACTTGGGATGTCGTTTTGACGTCAAGCGAGGAAAGTGTTATGGTTTCAACATCATGGGGCCCCAGTGCTCAGATTTTTATATCAAAGCGACAAACTATTGCTGTCGTTTACAGCTTTAACATCAGTCCACATTCAGGACCCGTACTCCATTCATGATCTCACACTCCACTGACAGAATAATTCAACACAACAATCTCTCAGTCTCTCCTCCAGGGCCTGGTTGAAGCCAGGGTTCTGTCTGGGGCGGTTCAGGGACCATGACTGAGTCCAGATATCGGAACCTGACTGTCTATATGTTTACAGTTCCTCAGCATCCCCTGTCCTCTGAGAAGACGTGTGTGAGGCCTCCTGACCCACACCAGATGCTGATGTCTACTGCAACGTTCTCTTCACTTCACACACACAGTGACTCCGCCCTGCCGGTGCGAGTGCTGCCTGTTATCCAAACGCCCCCTTTTCTAACCTGATGAACAGTATAGAGGCATGCAGATATGAATCATAAGGCATTAGTTCCTCGGTGGGGTCTGGAGACCGTTGGCAGAGCAAGATGAATATATCAACACGAAGTGCATCTGCATTCCCTCTGTCCCCGCTCGTTCATAGGTGTCAAAACATTGTGTTTTGATTTGCCTGTTATTTATTTTTTTACAGTTAGTAAGTACCCGTTGGTTTGAATGATGAATGGCAAACCGATGTTGACTAAACAGTTTCCCACAGAGCTGAGTGATAGGGTCTTTCTGTGGAGCAGAAACAGACTTCTTAATCGCTCAGGATTTCAGCCTTGTCACTGGATCTATAACCAGAGTGTTGAATGAGGAGCATAATGTGTGAACGCAAACTATACAAAGATGGCCTTCTGAACAGTAAAAAGAAACACTACTTGTTAAAATGTCTTCTTGGCCGTTTACTAATAGTACGGTCTGAATTACCTCAGAAATCCTAACATGTTCATGTTATCACTTTAGTTTTCAGTTTATTCGTCACTTTATTTTATATTGGAATATCTTTTAATTCAAAAAGTGCTTCAGTCTTAACTACGATGAAGTTTCATTATGTTTCATGTGTCTCTACATCTAAGATCTCGACATGGTCTCATCCTGACCCTTTTGGCTTTTGTAGACCACCTGTTAGTCTCCTCTCAAAAGGACCACGTCTAATCAGATACATGTCACAGAGAACCCACTGATCAGAACCATGGCCAGTGGCATTATTCTACACAGGTTGGCTCGTCTTTGAAGCTCCTCAAACATCTCCACAGCAACTCGACTCCAAGGGGCTGCTGTCAAGAAGTAAAAACGTACAAGTAAACGAAATTCTGAGGCCATGACTCTCAGTAGGAAACCCGTGGATTGCCTACTCCGGGCAGGGAATGAGCCCTTAGCCCAAGTGAAGGAGTTACTTCAGGGTCTTGTTCATGAGTGAGGGTACGTAGGAGAATTAGAGAAGATTGGTCAGAGAATCGGAGCAGCAGGGGCAGTATTGCATTCTCCTTTCCGCACCGTTGTGACGAAAAGAGAGCTGAGCCAGAAGGCAAAGCTCTCTATCGACTTTTACACTGTGGAGCTCTCTGCTCTCCTCTCTCTTGGCCTGAAATGTTGACTCATGTTTGAAGTCGGGATTTAAGCTTCCTTAGGTCAGGTGTCTCATCCCTACTGGTTCCTTCCTTCTGTTCCTCACTGTGGGTCTCTTTGGATAAAAATGTCTGCAAAACGATTAGGTTGAGTTCAAACAAAGCTGAGGAATATTTAATATTTTGTTTAATATTTTGTTGTTTATCTGTTGTTTCATGGTGGCTGGGAGGAATAACAAGCACGTCAACACAAACACACACACCTAAGCCATTGTAGAGATACACGATGGATCAACTTACTGTAGAGAAAGAAAACTCAAATCACAACAACTCCATTTAGTCTAGTCTGAGGGCCTTCTTCAAGGTTTAAATACACAGCGTGTTCTAACACAACATAGGAAAAGTCTTATTTACCCTCACTCTGCCAAAGGCAACAACAGTTCCCCAATTAGTTTAACAACAGCATCGGGACTATAAACTCTGCGTTCTTTCTCTTTGAAATATTTGCCTCTCCCACAAGTGTCCAAAATGGCGGTGGATAAACGGCAGTTTGTGGAAACCTGAGTAGCTTTGTTTGAAGAGGCACCAGGAGAGAGTGAATACCGTTAGCATATTTGGCTGACGAGACGCATACACAACGAGCAACATCTGATGGGGAGACCATCTGGGCACTTCTGTCCTTGGAAACCACGTAGCTCACTGGGTATAGCCTAGCATTAGCACGCTGAAGGTTGGTGGTTCTATTCCCTAAGTATTTTAAACAGCAGTTGTGGCTGTTTGTGGCCTTCTGGGAAAGCTTCCAGATTTTATTTGTGACTTTTTTGGCTAACTTCATAAAGTAAAGTGCACTGTTACAGAAGTTCAAAATGAAACAAAAAAAACAACATAATTGACATAATGGCGCATGATGAGGTGGTATTTGTGACGAATAAGTTAATAACGTCTGCCTGATTACCCCTAACGACCGGGGTTAATTAGTGTTGTTATTAAGATGACGACGATATGCTACATTACGTCCAGCATGAAGCACTGTGACGTCCATTTTGGAAAGAAGTGCGTGTCCTGTTAGTTTGAATATCCATGACTGTGTTAGTACGTCTGTGAGCGGTGTGTACCTCTACATCTCTGCTCCACGAATTTCCACTGCGGATAAAACGGTAATAATTGTGGGAGAGTTTGATTCTCGTAAAGCCTTGTGCATTCCTCTCGGTTGGATCTGTAGTAAATGTGAGCATAGTGTGGGCGTGGAATCTAAGCCTGGAAACACCTTGTTCACACACACAGAATCAAAAGATCTTCTGTACTTTTCTACATTCTGTAATTTCACCAATTACACTCGCTGGGTGACACACAGCCCGCATTTGATGGAAAACCAAGTTGTGCCTTTTCTGACAATGAGGACTTTGACAGCAGTCCATGATTCAGCATTTTTCCTTGTGTTGAAGACTCCACCACACTAATACTACATGACATCGGCAATATTCCTGAACCATAAGACTTCAGGGTAAGAAAAAAAGGGTCAATTTGGAGGGTCCAAACAGTTTTGTTTGACAGGCTACCTGGCAGCAGAGAGCCATGTCCAATAGGAAGCTTGATGGAAACACTTCTTCCTCTCCAACCTGCTTGGCGGTGGTTTGCGAGGTCAAACACCTTAACGAGAGACCGCTTCACCCTCACACGGGGAGGTCACATGTTATTGGCGTGTCTGATCTGCAGCATGTGCCACAGAGCCTGCTCCCTTCCCCGGCATCGTCGTGACCATGTGTTTCAAAAGGCCTAATGGATTGAATAATGCAAGTTAAAATCTGCATTTACATTGATAGATAGAAAGATAGAAAGATAGATGATTAGATAGATAGATACTTTATTCATCCCCTTGGGAAAATTCAGGTATCCAGTAGCTCACAAAGTCAGTCAACAGACGGTACATTTTACAAACAACAAAATTGACAAACAGTAAAAGTCAATCAAATAAGTCAATAAAAAGTGAGCAATACTGCACATAAGTGAAATTGCATAAAAAAAAGACCCAGAGGTAGATATAAATAAATAAATATTGCAGGGCCTAATTTCAGAAAACATATCAAAAAGGATCACAAGTCTTTGTGTTTCACGTGGTTGTATTGTAGCTGTGCTCACATTATGAGTGGTAGGTTTAAAGATAACATAACGCAGAGTGGTGATTAATGTTTATGGAGTTGAAGTTGAGTCTGGGACCGAGAACCTGCCTCTGGCTGTCAGCAGACCCTCCATTCACCTCCAGTGACACTCAACACTAGTTTCAGTTTCACTTTCATTTCCTCTCTGTGGATGGGAACCCCCCCCACCATTACCGCCGACCTCATCACCTCCAACAACGTAGGCACCACTACAACCTCCACATCCACCACCACCTTCATCACCAACACCCACCATTTATGTTGGGTGTTGCATGTTACAGTCTATTTGAATTCACCTAACACATTCATTCTTATTAGTGCTTACAGTCAGTGAACTGATCCGGTGGATTAAAGCTAATTTAGGGCTAAATCTGTCATGGTTTGTTTGTCATTTTATATTCTCATTAATGACAGTGAGTTGGCCCTGGGTTTTGTTAACAGAGGTCCCTGCCTTCTGCTCAACCAAACTCAGACCTAGCAGTCGGCCAAAGGCCCAGTTTCTCTTCAAAGCTCAAATACAATTGATTCGTCACACACTCAAAAAGTGTATTTGACTTTCTGTTGCATAAAACTTGATATTTGCTTTGAAATTTGTGGTGATTTTCCGATACACAAAGAGCCTCCCCTAATGACTTAATGACGTTGTTTGGTCGCAGATTCATTTTCTGTTGGGCAGAGTTGCACTTTGCTGTGGGTGACCACAGTCCACTTTCAACTTCCTTTGAAACCCAATCAGGGCTTCCTGTTGCACTTGGAAGTCAGAAGCAATCCGGGCGCTGATTACTAACACAAATAAAAACAAAGGCTTCTCCACTCGCTTCAAGGAACTATCAGACTGCCTGCGTGTGGTTAATGGAATATGATTCTATGAACTTTGGGTTCCCAGCAAACACAAAGCTATAATCAGCGTCTTCATCTTATGGAAGTGAATAGACTGATGATTATTTGATTCACTATCATTTCAGTGATCAGCATTATTATTGACTAACCCTTTATGATCTCTTTTGGATATCAAACTTCATCAAGGGCCTGATATGTATTTTAGAGCTGATTGTGAGTAGTCTGAGGAGAAGTGAGGTGAGGCCTACACAG
>NW_028180011.1:0-3889 GCF_964030765.1 Micromesistius poutassou | reverse complement strand
CGTCCTCCAACACCCTGGCCTTAATAATTGATCTCATCTTCAATAGAGTATTGGAAATTATGTTCCTTTTGATACCAGAAATCAAAGGGGTATCTCTAGGCAGCCCCTCCCCTGTCTCTCTCTCTCTCTCTCTCTCTCTCTCGCTCTCTCTCTCTCTCTCTTGCTCTCTCTCTCCGGCTGAGAGATCCCTGCCCCCCCCCCCCCCCCCTCTCCCATACCATCCCAAAGCCCTGATCCCTCCCCCTTCTGCTCCCACCTGAGCGGATTGGATGTCAAATGAAAAAGATGCAAGGATGATTGATGAGAGAGGTAAAAAGAAAAAGGGAGGGAGATGAAGGAAGTGGTACAATGGGAGGGATGTGAGGGGGGAAATGTAGGTCTGGCTGTGTGTGTGTGTGTGTGTGTGTGTGTGTGTATGTGTGTGTGTGTGTGTGTGTGTGTGTGTGTGTTTGATATGTGCCTGTGTGTGTGGGTGTGGGTGTGCGTGTGGAATAACACACACACACACACACAAACATTTAATTATGAGAGGCCTCCATCATGACTGCATGCGTGTATGTGCCTGCCCGTATTATATATTAGAGGCATCCATCATAACTGCATGTGTATGTGTTTGCGCCTGTATGTATTTCTGTGTGTATGTTTGTGTGTGTGTGGGTTAATATTAGCGGAATCCACCATGTGTGAGATTACGTGAGTATGTGTGTGAATATATATGTATATGATGTGTGTGTGTGTGCCTGCGAGTGTGTGTGAACATCTAAAAAAGCCACGAGAGATAGAGACAGGCAGGCGCTCATGGTGAGCTTGACAGAATAAGAGCAACAAACTAACTATTTTCTCTCTCTTCTCTCTCTACTGCTCTCTCTCTGGCGTGCATCCCCCCCCCCTTCACGGCGGCCGGCAGACACAGCGTACGTGCGCGTGTTCATCAGCGACGTCAACGACAACCGGCCGGCGTTCGCCCAGGCGGACTACGAGGTGGCGGTGGAAGAGGACGCAGACGTAGGACTCGCCATACTCACCGTCAGCGCCAACGACGGAGACGAGGGTGAGGAAGACGCCTCGCACTGACAAACCGAGCGGTCGGCATACATACACACACGACAACATAACATTTCTCTCACCTCGCGAGGAAATTTTCCTGCCGAAAGACGCCAATGTGAAAATTGTCAGCGTTGCCGATGCTCACACTTATGCCGCAAGCTGTCACTTAACACACTCCCTGATAGGTGCGTGGCGCTTATCTCCGTGTTGATTGGACAGCTGGTCAAGTTCACAGCCAAGTGCCGAGAAGGCGTTCAAAGCTAGGTTTTTGACATCGGAAACAACACTCCTTTGAGTTTGCGTTTGTGAATGAACCTGTGTGCCCGTGATTGGGTTAGTGTATGTCTAATATTGTGAAATTGTGAGTGTTTCCCTTGGTGGAAGTAGTCAGGGCATGGGCATAGTCGGCTCACATGTGTAAGCTGCATACTTTTCTAAACACTGATGGTGAATTGACTCCAAATGCATATGATTAAGTGTGCTTTAGACCATGTCATCAGAAATCACTCCAGCAAGGTACCCGAAGATGGCAACCCTGACATTGTGTGTGATTAGTCTGAAGATTGGGAGATTATCTATTTATATCCACTTTCCATTTCTCCACGGAGAGACCCCGCCGGTCTGATGAAACGTTAGGGACCAAAACCAAAAGACCAAAAGCCAAGTATAAAACATTTTTTTCTCTGCAAAAAGACTGAGCTGGTCTTTTTGCAGCTGCTCCTTCTTGAGTTGAGGCCAGCCAAAATATAATCAGCTTCTTTTGAAGTATGCAGCCCGCTGTACATTCAGCCATTTAGCAGAAGCTTTCAAGTGCTCTCCCAAGTGCCTCAAGCTCCATCATGTCCATGATGAGCGTGGGCGCCAGCCCGAGCGCTAGGTTGAGTGTCGGAGACTCACTGTGTAGGCGCTGAGCTAGGCTGAAGTGGCCGCTGTCGGCGACCGATTGCCAGGTGAAAACCACCTCAGGCAAACTTAAGTTAATTAGGTCAGATATTTTGAAATGCAAATTAGTTTTGATACTTGCCTCCTTGTATCCTATAGCGCTATGTCAGTTTACGGCTATATCCATGAATTATGAATAGATGAGATGTGTTTTAGCGGACCCTATATTCCAGTGGGAGGATTGAACATATTTGAACTCTGGTTGACATATAGGCTCCTCCCAGCTTGGCGCCCAGCTTGGTCCAGCGTGGATCTTGGAGCGTCCAAGCGCCCGGGTGGTTGCGGCGCAGGTTTGAGTTCCGCGCGCGTCCCATAAGGAATGCCTTGCAGCACTACTGATGGAATCTTTTGGAGCTCACATGGGGCCTTACAAGGGAGGCTGAGAACAATTTAACGATCTATCGATTTAAGAACAATTTAAAATAAATCCAATCAAAATGGGGGTAACTTCAAATAGAAATTGCTCAACGACATCTTGGCGCAGAGCAGATAGCCATAGAAAGTTTAGTATAACTTGTTTTTAGTTATTATTATTTATTATTATGTACTTATTACTGTAGAGAAATACGCCGATAAAGCACTGAGCTAGAAAACAATGTATAGCAACAACCACGCAAAATCGAACAAATTGCAGAGATTTTAAGGGCGGAAAATCACCTTAAACATACAGCTGGGGTAAACAGTGTCTTTCCGCCTCGGCTTAGCTAACCAGGCACGTGTTTATCTAACACGGCTGGGCAGTCGATATTTATGAACCTCTGTGTACACCCGGAAGCTCCGAAGCAGTAGAGGTCAACTCAGACCTTACCGGAGAGTCACCCTCTATAAATAATCCTTAAATAGACCGTAGCCAGAAGAGGGCCGGACAAGTCAGCACTCCAGTGAGTTCAATGTTTACACTTTTATGTGTTTGGCTTAATAGGGGGTCGGGCCCTGCAGGTACAGAGCACCCTCTTGGAGTTCTTCCTATCTTGTTTGTGTTCATTGTTAGCATTGTTTGTTTGTTTTCTTCTTCTGCCCCTCCAAAAAACGATAGCTCCAGCAACTCCACTGTGGAGGATGGTCTAACCTATTAGGAAAAAAAACGGAATGTGTTTGATTGAGCACACACAGACGATAACACAAACACACTTTTCTGCCTCGGTCTGTGAGCACTATGTTAGTGGAATTGTCGGTTTGTCTTGGTGTGTCTGGGTTTGGCCTACTTTGTCGTTGCTTTGTCGCTCCTCCTCCAAACACGTCCTTTCCAGTAAATATTGGCCATTAGGACAAAACTGTGTTCATAAATCATAAATAAGTTTGCTTATCAGCACAAAATCGGAAACACAGATTCACAGTGTTTGCTTTGGGCCGAGTGCCATTAAAGTTTTGGGTTCCACCCCTCAGTACAACTAAACATTGAGATTCACTCATTAATGTGTAGTTTTCTGTTTACAGATACATTTTTAAACATGTCCTATTAAAGTTGCCACCTAGACGCTCAACCAATCTATATAAATATTGATCTACATCCAGTAACTTAGAGTAATGATGCTGTATCCAACACCAAAATGTGTATGTTTGGAAATGTCTACCTAATGAACTCCTGCTTATTACAATCCTGAGTCCTGCTTACTTGAAGGTAAAAACTATATCTATAATATTTGGCACCAACAATGTCCACCTGTGCAGTGGTGTTTGATTAAAATTTGAAGAACTTATATTTAAAAAGTTCCTCCGTAGACATTGTGTTCAATGGGGTTGTAAAACTGCTTTATTTTTCTGGTTTACTGGGTCCTGTTTAAATATCCAAGGAACCATGATGATTCCCCGACTGTGGTCTGAAAATGAAAACCAAAACTGTGCGCAACCTGAACTCAGACTCCTCAGAATGCTTGGATGCATTTGTATTTTCAAAGTC
>NW_028180012.1:2500-26999 GCF_964030765.1 Micromesistius poutassou | reverse complement strand
GTTGTTGGATAAAAGACTCAGCTAAATGCCCTAACTGTTGATGTAAATGATCAAAATGTCTATAGCACCAAATGCAAACAGGATGTTCTACTTAAACACCCACTGTAGTCACACTGTTGAACTTCTTCCAGATTAACTTTGCTGCAGACTTGGGTGGATGAAGCTTTCAGAGCGAGATTAAACCTTTTCTGCTTCAGTGGCCAGACACTGTTTTGCAGTTTACTGAAGATCACAGCAGGAGGTGCCGGAAGCAGAAGTTTCAGAAGGAAGTGCAAGGGCCAAAAGATGACACAAGTTATATTGTTGTAGATATACATGATGCACTGGCTTAACAAAGTGCTAACATGTTTTTAATCAAAGTGTAGGTAGGTAAATGCCTTGACATGCACTTTAAACACAAGTGACACAAGTGGTCTCATAGAAAAAGTCTCATATATATATATATATATATATATCATATCACTCATGTCCAATGTGCAATCGAATGACTTGGTCGGAACCAACGGTTACCAGTGGCGTAGCCAGAAATGTCCACATGGGTGGGCACAGAAAAAAACTGCTTATGTTCAATTTGATTGAACATAAGATAGGCCTAGATTAGATGCACCATACAAACACTAATCAAAGGCATGTTATATTTATGACATAAAGGTGGAATTTATTAAAGGCATTTGATCACAGCTGGCAAATTACGCTGAAACATTTAATACTTTTATAAAATGTTAAAATGTTATACTTTTTACATTTTAAACATGCGCAAAACTGCATGAACGTAGCTTTGGTGTGCATCACATCAAATTGAAACAGATTGGCCATATAAGACAAGCCTACCGCAAAGATGATAACTTATCACACACACACACGCACGAGAGAGAGAGAGAGAGAGAGAGAGAGAGAGAGAGAGAGAGAGAGAGAGAGAGAGAGAGAGAGAGAGAGAGAGAGAGAGAGAGAGAGAGAGAGAGAGAGAGAGAGAGAGAGAGAGAGAGAGAGCGACAGTGAGAGAGAGAGAGAGAGAGAGAGAGTGCGAGCGACAGTGAGAGAGAGAGAGAGAGAGAGAGAGAGAGAGAGAGAGAGAGAGAGAGAGAGAGAGAGAGCCTAATGTCTAACGGCTATATTTCTTTATTTCCTATATTTGTATCGTGGGAGGGCTCTCACAGAAACGTTCAGGAGGGGAGGGGGGGGGCGGCTGTTGGCGGTGTGACTGATTCTTGAACTCTCAGTGAAGTTGCTGCAGGGCCCGCCCGTGGCTAGCTAGGTTACACAGGTCTAAGCACAACGCTGTACTCGATCTCTCGTTCATTGTTCAGACGTACCTCTTTTGACTCAAGGGGTGAACTTGCCGTGGATGTCCACCGGTAAGCCCTTATGGCTAAAAGGAAGCGTTGCAACGCGTGACGGCAAAGGTTTGTCCAGCCCACCAAACTCAGTGGTCCTTGCGTCAAAGTCCATAGAAGTTATCCCACGGAGGCCGGCGTCACCAAGTGAATAGACTGGTCTGTGAACCTCTGTCGTTCCAGGAGGGTGTCTGAAAATGAATGTAGGGTAGGCGGATTCGTAATTTGAATATTGTTATAGTCTATGTTACATGTATATAGTATGCTCATCTTATTCTAATCGTTTTTTATTATATTTTATTTCTAATTTATTTGTATATACACTTGTGTTTCGCACTGTACTGCTGGTCACTTGTGAATTTCTCCTAAGGGGGATTAATAAAGGACTATATCTATCTATCTATCTATCTATCCATCTCTCTATTTCTCTATCTATCTATCTATCTAGCGTTCAGGCATGGTTAGGTCTCAGTGGTATAGCCCCTCAACGTAAAAGGACCCTGATCATCTCCTCGATACATGTTAAATATTTAATCCTCCATGTTAAAATAGAGGGTTAGGGTTACATTGTCCACAGATGTTATCTTTAGATATTCAGCAGAGATGTATAAAGTACCAGAGACCCAGACTTAAGTAAAAGTACAGGTACTGTATCAAAAAAGTGACTTGAGTAGAAGTAGAAGTGTTCTTTAAACACCCCCACTTAAGTGGAAGTACTAAAGTATTCAAAATGTTTTGTACTTAAGTATTGCAAGTAGTTTATTTTATTTATTTTAGTTTAATGTACTACTCAAGTACTGAAAGTAAAAGTATTCAAAGTCAAAAGCAGTCCAAAGTTTGAATAACATATTGTTTATATTATCTCAAATATTTAAACTGAAGGACACACAATTCCTTTGTCTGTAGCAGCAGTACAAGGACATGTACAGAGTTGTCTTAAAGCTGTCACAGGCCACGTACAAGTGTTTATGTAAAAACAAACAACTAAAACATCTCAAAGGCCAGAGGGCTATTCCAAGAAAACGGCCAAGTGACAAACATGGGTAAGTTAAAGGACAATTCCGGTATTTTGAACATTGAGCCCCCTTTCTGGTTTGTCTAGGAAGAAATAGAGAACATTCAGACTATTGGTCCTGTCTCTGGTATTTGGCTCAAATTAGAATCGCCCCTGCCTGCTTCAGAATGGCTGGCGACGTGTCCTTAAAACAACCCTAAACGTTCGTTTTCAGAAATGTACAACTCACCGAGTGGTCAGTGGTGTTTGTTGATGTTCCACATCAAGTATAGTAGTTGTTCGGTTCTAGACGGAGAACCGAACGAAAAGACTACAACCAAACGTTAAACATCCCCCCTTTTCGTTTCCGGCCAACGAGCAATAGACCTCTGAAGAATAACTCCCGCCTCCAAGGCTCCGGTTCCCTCGGTCAAATGTCTAAGGGGGAATAACACGGGGTTTATGAATGACCATACACAACAAACTCTGTAGGGGGCGGAGAAGTAAAAGCTGCGTCTCGTTTTGAACTACACACTTTTTCCATCTAGTTTCGACTGTGATTTTGGATTGTCGGTGCCGTTAAAGAAGTAAACGATTATTAATGCTACTTCAACTTAAAACCAAAAAACAACTTAAAAATATGTTTTTATTAAAGCTTTTAATTGAGATCAGACAATAATACCCTCTGAATGCACTGCGCTGACATGGTATCTTGCACCATTTTTGTTTTATGTTTTTACTTTTTTATCTATTTTAAAATATTTTAAAACTTTATTATCTATTTTAAAATGTGTTATTTTCTCTTGTTTTTTTTTATCCATATATTGCACTTGCTTATTGTTTTTTACTGTGTTATATTACTTGAAATTTTAACTCATAAACAGTTTTTACTGTAAGCCAGGTACTAGGCCTATCAGATCGATAGGTTCAGATGTACTTAAAATGCACAAACCTCCTCTTCTTTCTGATGCCATGGAAAGCACTTTGAATTGCAAATCCCTGTATGAAAGGTGCTATATAAATAAAGATTTACTTACTTACTTACTTACTTACTTAACGGCACCAAAAATACAAAAACCCAGTTGAAACTAGATGAAAACGGTTGTCGTTGAAAACGTGACGCAGCTTTTACTTCTCCGCCCCCTACAGAGTTTGCTATGTACGGTCATTCATAAACTCCGTGTTATTCCCCGTAGACATCTGACCGAGGGAACCGGAGCCTCGGAGGCGGGACTTATTCTCCAGAGGTCTGTGAGTCTTCCAACGGAAATCAATGGGATAACATTTTTATAATTGTAACGAGTAACGATTCAGCACATGAAAAATTGATTGGAGTAAAAGTATTAAACTCATCAAAAATATTTAGTGAAGTAAAAGTGGAAGTATGAGGAAAAAAATAATAATACTGGACAGGACCAGGGGCCTCATGTACTAAGACTTGCGTGGATGGAGAAAGGAAGAAAAAATAACTTTAGTGAATGCGAGGTGGAGGTGCTGATTTCGGAGGTAGAGGCCAGAAATAAGATCTTGTTTGGCTCTCTTTCCTCCGGAATCAGCACCAAAAGCAAAAAACTGGCGTGGGAAAATGTTGCCAAGTCGGTCAACGAGGTTGGGGCCGAAAGCCGAACTCTGGCTGACATAAAAAAAAGTGGTCGGACATCAAGGTGGACGTAAAAAGAAAGGTGTCTGCCCATCGGAGAAGTGTGGGTCAGACGGGCAGCGGGGCGGAGTCGGGGAGCTCTCCCTATTTGAGCAAAGGGTGGCAGCTGTGATTTGGGATCGGCTCACTTTTGCCCAAAAAATCATAATTGTCGCGGTACACCCCTTCATTTCGAATGCGACCATCTTCTAACAAGGCCAACACTGCCATTGTCAACCTATCGATTATTGCCACATTTTGCGCATGCTTTTATATTCTCATTTATTTGGATGCATGCTGACGATAGGTTGTAGGCTATCCATACACCCAATGTGTCGATAATATGTAGGCCTACATAATTCGAAATTGGCCGACTGGTTCATTGATGGATTGATTTTAAGTAACAATGGCTTGTGCTTAGGCTACTCCACTCAACATCACATAATAATATTGCAGTCAAGAATTTCGCAACAAATGTGTGAAGAGAGATCATATGTCATGCGTGGTCCGGAAAATATGTAACGTTTAATAAACAAGCCATCACTAAAAATAATATTGCTGGGGCTTCCTTTTAATTCCAATATTACAATTTAGTTTTATGGGTCTGATTAAGTTTAGCCTAACAACAGTGTCACATTATGCGTCTCGACAACAATAACGCATGATTGAAGCGCATTTAAGATCACGCATTCCAATGTTCAAATCCACTTTGAACTCGCCTCATATTGCAATATTACTTCATGACTCGTGATCGCGTAGGCCTAATGTTGTTGTTGCGCTGCATTGCCTCTACATGCCACCAACTGACTAAATGCACCAGAAATGTGCGTAAGCCAGGCATTTAGTTTGCGTGGAGAACCGCACTTTCTCACGTCAAGTCAGTCTTTGTACATCCGAACGTTTGCGTGAGAAGTTGCTTACGCAGCTTTTTTGTGCGTAAGCATGCTTTGTACATGAGGCCCAGGACGGCTTATCAGTAACAGTTGGTGACCATGCGTTCACAGGCACTTATAGACCATAGACCAATGATAGACCAATTGCAGGCTGGTAGAAAATACAGCGCTTGGCTTGCGGCCCGCACATTTTAAGGCAGGGTTTGTGATCGAAGGTAGACACGCTGACACACTGGATTCTTCTCTGTTCGTCTCCTTATGTTTCCTCTGCCAGATCTCCTTATGCTGCCTGGCCTTCCTATAGTGCTCCTTGTTCTTATTTTCCTTATCTCTCTCTCTCTCTCTCTCTCTCTCTCTGTTTTTCTCTCTCTTTTCCTTTTTCTCTTTCACACACAAACAGGCACACACACACACACACACACACACACACACACACACACACACACACACACACACACACGCACACACAATGCAGCTAGAACAGAAAATCCATTCAAAGTCTCTAATGGATGCTCCTACCCTCTTCAGGCCCCCGGGGACACAATGCTCCTCACGGAGTGAAAAATAACAAGAGCTGACGCTAAATGCTGATGTTAATACCCAAGGATTCAATGAAAAGTGTGAGATCTTAATTAACTGGTGCATTGTTATTTGTTATGTTAATTTACCTATTATTTTAAAATGCATGTTTTATGTATTACATTTTTATACACATATTGTATAAATATATGATAATGCCAACAGTACTGACTTCAACGGAAACGCCATGAGGAGGTAAACGGGATGTCGGGATTATCACGTAAACCTGTTCAGCTAATGACAAACTGCCCTGAGCCGCTTCACCCTTCTACAGCTGGATCACCGCCACCTGCAGCTCACCTGCAGGGGAAGATAACCGCGCCATGGTCCAAAAGATTCTCCTTGTGTACGCTCTTGCTTCACCTACACCCCCCACCTACACCCCCCCCACCCCAGACACACACACACACACACACACACACGCACCCACACACACCTACACCCCCACACACACACACCCCCCCCCACCCCCTACCCCAGACACACACACACACCCCCAAACACCTACACCCCCACCCCCACACACCCCCCCCCCCACCCCCGACACACACACACACACACACATGCACACACACACACAC
This sequence comes from Micromesistius poutassou, assembly GCF_964030765.1. NCBI lineage: Eukaryota > Metazoa > Chordata > Actinopteri > Gadiformes > Gadidae > Micromesistius > Micromesistius poutassou. Next base: position 20,979 of record NW_028180012.1, on the reverse strand, counting down.
CCACCCCCCCACACACACACACACCCACACACACACACACACACACACACACACACGCCACACCGCACAGCACAGCCGCACTGCGCTTGCCTCAGGGGTTGGTAATATCCACACCTCCATCCAGTCCGCCGGAGAGCTGCCGCTAACGGCCCACGCCGCCGTTCTGCCATCCCGGACGGCCGCCGGGCCCCCGGATCGTTAGGACAGAGACGGCCCCGCGCCGTAATGAGCCCCGCGCTCAGACCTCAATCCATCACGGCCCCCTGGGGGGCCCAGGCAGAGCCGCTGAGGGGGGAGGGGGGGGGGGGGGGGGGGGGATTCACAGGGCTGTATCGTATTTTACCCGCTATAGAGAAAAAGGCAGGGGATGGTGTCCCGGTCGACTCCAATAAACGGGGCCCCGCTACGGCTACCGCGGCCGTTTGAGGGTCTTTGAGGGCCTTCTAATTGGATTTAGTTTGTTAAAAGGGGAGCGTACACATTAGGACCCAAGGCTGCGGGCCGCCTGTCATGTCCTGATGGTCTCGAGTCGTTTTGTTTTTTCGAATTTTTTTTGGGGGCCAATTTGCAGCAAGAGATGTATTTAATAATGGGTGGTTGAACTGAGGGTCGCGTCCCTCAAGTCCTCATTTGTCCTTTCGCAGTGATCTGCATTGACTGGGTTCTTTGTCTTTATATTTAAGCAATAGATCACGACAGGCTGTGGTATCTGCTCATTATACCACAGTTAAGGGGCGTTGTCCCTTAACTGTGGCCCCCGATTACGTAAGTATGGTGAAAGGAAATTTTTTTTTTACAAATACAAAAAAGTAGTCCCTCCTGGCTGCCTGCAAAGTGTGCGGCGGTTGCTATGCAACACACTGTAGCGTCCTTCAGAGAGAAGGCTAGAGAGGGTAGCTCGGTTCACCGGCAATTTAGCCTACTATGGAGTTCACTCACCGTGTGTCTTTTGGTTTAAATTTCCACCCTCTCCAGCAATCAACATGTTTTTAGGCTTCAGTGAACTATGCTATTGCTTTTAGATATAAATAAACAACAGTTCAAGTTAGGCGCGGAGTGATACTGAACTCTGTAAACTGAACGGGCGTCATAGCTGTGTGTATACGCTCAATATACAACAGTTGGGAACCAATCAGATCGCTTGATTTAAGCCACCCGTTTTATAATATACTGTAGAGATATTTATAGATGCATGTTGCTCAAACTGATGTTGGCACTCTGGTTAGACCCCCCTACATTTCGTTGGATTGTAACCTGTTACTGTTTAATGACAATAAAGTGAATCTAATCGAATCAAATCTAACATGAGAACTTGAATGTATGCACTCCATGTATGCAACTTAATGTAGTCGTGCAGATTTATTATTTATAATTTTCGCTTTGTAATCAATGGATGTTATTTCAGCTGAATTACTTAAGTTTCATTTTCCAATCGTGTGTGTGTGTGTGTGTGTGTGTGTGTGTGTGTGTGTGTGTGTGTGTGTGTGTTTTCTCTCTTTCCTGGCACTATTCCCCTGTCAGGTAGAGACCCGGGAGTCAGCTCCTCCGTGCTGAGTCTTTCTGACCATGCCGTAACCCAACCCCTCCTCACTCCCTCGGCTCCTCACCGCTCCTCTCCAGCCATCTCTGCCCGCCTCCACGTTCCTTTGCTGCATTCTGCTCCTCTCCTGCTCCTTTTTGCTCTTCTCTGTTCCGCTCTCCTCCTCTTTGCTCCCCTCTGGGCACTCTGCTCCCCTCCCCTCTACTCCTCTCCTCTCTCGGATCTTCTACGTTCCTTTCTGCTCCTCTTTTCGTCTGTCTGTTCCGCCCTACTCCTCTCCTCTACGCTCCTCTAAACTCCTCTCTGCTCCTCTCCAGTGCTCTACGCTCCTCTAAACTCCTCTCTGCTCCTCTCCAGTGCTCTATGCTCCTCCTCTGCTCCTCTCCAGTGCTCTATGCTCCTCCTCTGCTCCTCTCCAGTGCTCTATGCTCCTCCTCTGCTCCTCTGCTCCTCTGCAAACGAGTTCAAAGCAGGGCAGCTTTGTTGAGCTTTGTTGACTCTCCACTCCGTGCTCCACTCCTAGGGAGGTGTGAGATCTGACCCAAAAACCAGTCAGTCCTGTTGTTAAATGACGGATAGTTAACCATTAACATACATACATGCACACACATATATGAACGCACGCACGCACGCGCAATCGCTTTATCTGTCCAACCCTTTTGTAAACTGATAAACTGAGGCAATTAAAGCCTGCTCTCTACTTAAAAAGGAATCACTCATGTCAGAGATATGATTGGGATCTCCTTGCTTGCTTAAGGCTACACACGGCTTTAACACACACAAACACAGGCTAAGGGGTGGTTTAAGCAGCATAATCTGGCCGGGGTCGAATGATTGTGCTCTGGGCACACCTACACACCTGAGTCAATAGTGTGCACAGGTTAAACCAGCCGCCCCAACACACACTCAGAGAGAGACCTCGAGAAGGGCAGCATGGTGCAGCAGGTAAGGTGTCAGCAAACCGAATGAACCGGTTGTCAGCAACACAACGTGTCCTTGTGTTCACGTGAATACAGGGCTGTGGCGGCGACGGCCCTGGCTGTGTGTTCCCAGTAGGATGTTGTAAGGGGGAGTCAGAGAATAGGCTTCCTGAATGCCCTACATATGCATCCAGTGTCTTTAAATACACCAGACTCACCACTGCTCTGCCTTCCCTGAAAACACACAAACGCTTATGGCCTCGTGTACTTAAAGCACGGGCACCACAGCCGTTGTACGAGGGTGGAACAAGTCCCACCCACTTTTTTAAAATTGTTAGTTTAGACAACCCCACTTTTACCACTTTTACCAGATATGTAGGAAGCCCCTAAGCCACATAAACGGGGGTCCCCACTCACAAACGTCCAATATAGAACCATGAAATTTCCAATAGATCAATCATTTTACTCGATGGCGCTCTCTCACCCCTTACGCTGCTCAACTACGAGAGCAGCCTTCTAATTCATCACCCAACAACGACCGACCAACACGGGGATTATCCACCCTACCACCCTAAGTACCTCGGTGGCGGTGCCTGATTTCCCCCAACACCACCGAGGCAAACTTTATTTTCCCAAGATTCTTATGCTGCTATTTGCAGAATTCAATTCAGTCAATTTTCATCAAAGTCTCACTGTGTGGCTGTTGACTGATGCCCGGATGCCAGGTAGCTCAGATAAAGGCGGGCGATGCAGTCACCACAAAATGTTCATGAAATTGTTAACTTCAAACTAAAATTGAAGATTAAAACATTGTGTGCGGTGTACTCTGAATGTTTAGATTCATAATTAGCCTTTTTTTTAACCATTGATTATTATTATTATTATTATTATTATTATTATTATTATTATTATTATTTCAGATCCTGTCCTTGTGTGTGTCTCTGACTCACCCATTTCAGCTGCATGTCCTCTGGGTGTTTTAGTTTCCTGAGAGCAGCGCTCAGTGAGTGGAAACGTGTTCTATGAGGAACGGAGCTATGTAAAGAAAGAGAGCGAGGGAGGGCGAGGGAGAGCGAGAGTTTAGATCATTGCGTAATGGCGTCTTGAAGCACAAAAGAAACCTCACACACACGCAGCTGACCTGCTCCACCGCCCTGTAGGTGTGGCTTCCCTTCATTCTCCCCCTCGCTGTTTATTTTCCACCCCTCGTCAGAATTGCTTTTACTACTTACATTCTTATTGTTAGTACACAAGAGTAAAATGATTATGCTTGGTACCTCAACACACACACATAGCAGCAAGAATACAATATAAAGTAAATAGATATTTAAAATAAGTAAAAATAAGTGACAGAAATAAGTAAAAGAAATGTAAAATGGTGGTAGTGATACCAGCCACGGTTGATTGTATTGCAAAATACAGTACAGTGCAAAAATGGTGTGCAATTACAGTAAATAAATGCAGTGTGTTATGATGTTTTAGTCCAGGAAAGGCCGCCGAGACAGGATCGCTTTTAACTCACTTTATTGGGTTAAGGTTTTGATCTATTGTCTATCGTCTATGAAACAAAAGGAGAGGGATCGTATATAACACGCGCGGAGCGTCTCTAAGCTTTACATCTAATCGATACGCCGCCCAAGAGATTCTGATTCTAAAATGGCGGAGTCCGAGTTAAATAGGCAGGTAGAGGTGGGCTCTTTTTTCTGCTGCCTGGTTGTGCAGCAGTCTTACAGCTTATGTTATGTTTACTCAGTATTGTGGCTATGGGAGAATATTATGGCTGAAATATGTCCTCTCCTGGAACCGTCACCTTATCGTGGTGGAGAGGTTTGCGTGTCCCTGTGAACCTGAGGGCTGTGTTGTCTGGAGCCATGTGCTCCTGGTAGGGTCTCCCATGGCAGAGTGGTCTCAGGTGAGGGGCCAGACTAAGAATGGTTCAGAAGACCCCATGAATACACTAAAAAGAGGAGGAGAGACCCTGCCCGGAGGAAGCCCGGGGCCCCCGTCTGGAGCCAGGCCCAGACGAGGGGCTCGCCGGCGAGTGCCTGGTGGCCGGGTTTGCCACGGAGCCCGGCCGGGCACAGCCCGAACAAGCTACGTGGCACCCCCCCCCCTCTTCGCCCTGTGGGCCCACCACCTGCAGGGAGACCCGCTGGGGTCGGGTGCGCTGCCACATGGGTGGCAGTGAAAGGCAGGGGTCCCGACGGACCAGACCCGAGCGGCAGAAGCTGGCTCTGGGGACGTGGAACGTCACCTCACTGTGGAGAAAGGAACCGGAGCTTGTGAGGGAGGTGGAGCGCTACCAGTTAGATCTGGTGGGGCTTACCTCTACGCACAGTCTCAGCTCTGGTACCGTACTCCTGGATAGGGGTTGGACTCTATTCTTCTCTGGAGTTGCCCAGGGCGTGAGGCGCCGGGCGGGTGTGAGGATACTCATAAATCCCCGGCTGAGCGCCGCGGTGTTGGAGTTTACCCCGGTGGACGAGAGGGTCGCCTCCCTACGCCTAAGGGTGGTGGGGGGGAAAACTCTGACTGTTGTTTGTGCGTATGCACCGAACAGCAGTTCAGAGTACTCGGCCTTCTTAGAGACCCTGAATGGAGTCCTGTATGGGGCTCCGGTAGGGGACTCCGTAGTTCTGCTGGGAGATTTCAACGCCCACGTGGGCAACGATGGAGACACCTGGAGAGGCGTGGTGGGGAGGAACGGCCTCCCTGATCTAAACCCGAGTGGTCGTTTGTTACTGGACTTCTGTGCTAGTCATGGATTGTCCATAACGAACACCATGTTCGAACATAAGGGTGCTCATAAGTGTACCTGGTACCAGAGTACCCTAGGCCGAAGATCGATGATCGATTTCGTGATCGTGTCAGCTGATCTGAGGCCTTGTTTTGGACACTCGGGTGAAGAGAGGGGCGGAACTGTCACCGACCACCATCTGGTGGTGAGTTGGATCAGGGAATGGGGGAAGAGTCTGGACAGACCTGGTAAGCCCAAACGGGTAGTGCGGGTGAATTGGGAACGTCTGGAGGAGGCTCCCGTCCTAGAGATCTTCAACTCACACCTCCGGCGGAGCTTTTCTAGCATCCCTGTGGAGGTTGGGGGCATTGAGCCAGAGTGGGCGGTGTTCAAAGCCTCCATTGCTGAAGCTGCGGTGGTGAGCTGTGGCCTCAGGGTCTTAGGTTTCTCAAGGGGCGGTAACCCTCGGACACCGTGGTGGACACCGGTGGTCAGGGAAGCCGTCCGACTGAAGAAGGAGGCCTTCCGGGGTATGTTATCCCGGAGAACTCCTGACGCAGTTGCAGGGTACCGGCGGGCTCGAAGGGCTGCAGCCGCTGCCGTGTCGGAGGCTAAGCAGCGGGTGTGGGAGAAGTTCGGAGAGGACATGGAGAAGGACTTTCGGTTGGCACCAAAGTGTTTCTGGAAGACCATCCGACACCTCAGAAGGGGGAAACGGGGAAACATCCAAGCTGTGTACAGTAAGGGTGGGACTCTGTTGACCTCGACTGAGGAGGTAGTCGAACGTTGGAAGGAACACTTTGAGGAACTCCTGAATCCGACTAACACGTCCTCTATGATGGAGGCAGAGCTCGAGGTTGATGGTGGTTCATCGTCAATTTCCCTGGTGGAAGTCACTGAGGTAGTTAAACATCTTCGCAGTGGCAAAGCCCCAGGGATTGATGAGATCCAGCCAGAAATGCTAAAAGCTCTGGGTGTTGAGGGGCTGTCTTGGCTGACACGCCTATTCAACATTGTGTGGGAGTCTGGTACAGTGCCAAAGGAGTGGCAAACCGGGGTGGTGGTTCCCCTGTTCAAAAAGGGGGACCGGAGAGTGTGTGCCAATTACCGGGGTATCACACTTCTCAGCCTCCCTGGGAAAGTCTACTCTAAGGTGCTGGAAAGGAGGGTTCGGCCGATTGTCGAACCTCAGATTGAAGAGGAACAATGCGGTTTCCGCCCTGGACGTGGAACTACGGATCAGCTCTTCACTCTCGCAAGGATCCTGGAGGGGGCCTGGGAGTATGCCCATCCGGTCTACATGTGTTTTGTGGATTTGGAGAAGGCATATGACCGGGTCCCCCGGGAGAAACTGTGGGAGGTGCTGCGGGAGTACGGGTAAGGGGTTCACTCCTCAGGGCCATCCAATCTCTGTACTCCCAAAGCGAGAGCTGTGACCGCCTTCTCGGCAGCCAGTCAGTTCCGTTCCCGGTGGGTGTTGGCCTCCGCCAGGGCTGCGCCTTGTCACCAATCCTGTTTGTGATATTCATGGACAGGATATCGAGGCGTAGTCGTGGTGGGGAGGGGTTGCAGTTCGGTGACCTTCAGCACTCACTGGATCGGCTGGCGGCCGAGTGTGAAGCGGCTGGGATGAGGATCAGCACCACTAAATCTGAGGCCATGACTCTTAGCAGGAAACCGGTGGATTGCCCTCTCCGGGTAGGAAATGAGTCCTTAGCCCAAGTGAAGGAGTTTAAGTACCTCAGGGTCTTGTTCGCGAGTGAGGGTATGATGGAGCGTGAGATTGGCCGGAGAATCGGAGCAGCGGGGGCGGTATTGCGTTCGCTTTACAGCACTGTTGTGACGAAAAGAGAGCTGAGCCGCAAGGCAAAGCTCTCGATCTACCGGTCGATCTTCGTTCCTACCCTCACCTATGGTCATGAGGGGTGGGTGATGACCGAAAGGACGAGATCGCGGATACAAGCGGCCGAGATGAGTTTTCTCAGGAGGGTGGCTGGCTTCTCCCTTAGGGATAGGGTGAGAAGTTCAGTCATCCGGGAGGAACTCGGATTAGAGCCGTTGCTCCTTTGCTTAGAAAGGAGTCAGTTGAGGTGGTTCGGGCATCTGGTAAGGATGCCCACTGGACGCCTCCCTTGGGAGGTGTTCCAGGCACGACCAGTGGGGAGGAGACCCCGGGGAAGACCCAGGACTAGGTGGAGAGATTATAACTCAACACTGGCCTGGGAACGCCTCGGGATCCCCCCGTCAGAGCTGGTCAATGTGGCCCGGGAAAGGGAAGTCTGGGGCCCCCTGCTTGAGCTGCTGCCCCCGCGACCCGACCCCGGATAAGCGGACGACGATGAGGATGAGGATGAGGATGTTACAATTGAATATGTATTTAAATAGTCTCTTGTATCGTTGGTTTGTGGGGAGTGGATTCCTCCAGGAGCCTGACTTGCTTTGTCATATCTAAAGTAGCCGGCTACTTCACACTACATTCATTAAAATACTACGATGTTGTTGAGTCCGTCGCTCGCCTTAAAGGCCCGTTCCCGCCCTACGGTGAACACGGATACGGACCCTTCCGCCCGCTCCCGGAGGTCCAAGGTTTTGTCCGTCAGTGAATCCGCCGCCTCTGAGCTCACGAATCCGGAGTGCTGCGGACGAACCGGAGCGCTCCCACCGGAGAGACGAACCGGAGCGCTCCCACCGGAGAGACGAACCGGAGCGCTCCCACCGGAGAGACGAACCGGAGCGCTCCCACCGGAGAGACGAACCGGAGCGCTCCCACCGGAGAGACGAACCGGAGCGCTCCCACCGGAGAGACGAACCGGAGCGCTCCCACCGGAGAGACGAACCGGAGCGCTCCCACCGGAGAGACGAACCGGAGAGACGAACCGGAGCGCTCCCACCGGAGAGACGAACCGGAGCGCTCCCACCGGAGAGACGAACCGGAGCGCTCCCACCGGAGAGACGAACCGGAGCGCTCCCACCGGAGAGACGAACCGGAGCGCTCCCACCGGAGAGACGAACCGGAGCGCTCCCACCGGAGAGACGAACCGGAGAGACGAACCGGAGCGCTCCCACCGGAGAGACGAACCGGAGAGACGAACCGGAGCGCTAGGAGACGAACGGGAGCGCTCCCACCGGAGAGACGAACGGGAGCGCTCCCACCGGAGAGAGAGAGGCGGCAGTAGAGAGTCAGAAGTCCAACCAGTCGTGAAAACAGAGCGAGAGTAGCAGGCCTATAATATCTGATATGTATATATATATTTTTTATTTAACGTTTTATACTTATATTATACTATATACCTGACCTTTTTATTGTATTGTTCACCTGCTTTGGCAATGCAAATGTACATTTTTCATGCCAATAAAGCTTTTTAAATTTCCAAAGCTTTATTGCCATGAGAAATGTTCATTTGCGTTGCCAAAGCAGGTGAGTATAAAACGTTAAATACTAAATACATACACATACTGTCTCTCTGTTTTCACCAATGGTTGGACTGACTCTCTACTGCCGCCTCTCTCTCCGGTGGTAGCGCTCCGGTTCTTCCGGAGAACTCCGGATTCGTGAGCTCAGAGGCGACGGACCGACTGACGGACGGAAGCGTCCGTATCCGTATTCACCGTAGGGTGGGAACGGGCCGTAATGCGACTATCAATCCAATAATCTAGGGGTCTTAATCCGACTATGAGAAACCCAATTCGATTAGATTTTAGTTTGAATACGGTGTATACATGTCTCTTAATAATCCAATCATAGTTGGACTAACCCATTCATTTGATTTTCTTGAGTGTCATGTAAACGCACTGTTGAGTGAAAAGAGGCGGAGTCTCGCGTATATCAATGGCCGTTAACATCTAGAATTAAATACGTACAGAGGGACTAAAACATACTTCCTCAGTTGACTCTCACTGTTCTTATGTGTTCTTCTTGGCTCACTGAAATTACATAAAATGAGTTATGATCAGTTAGTGTGCGTGCGACAGGGACGTCTCGGTATACTACCGTTCGTTGGACATGCTGGCTCTGAGCCGTGTTTGGAGCCTTCACACGGATCAGAGCGGATCATGTCGTCACTAGAAGTGTTTAGAAACATTTTCAACATTTTATGTTGGGAAAGAAAGCCATTTGTGCTGCTTGAAGAGTGTCCAGAGCTGATTTAGGCCGGGACTCACCTATGACTAAGTCCCGCTCTACCTCCACTGTGTCTGGGTCGGTAGGACTTCTCAGTACCGCTCTACCATCATTTTCTCCCTTTCTTCCGTCAGCTTTTTTTTTTTAGAGCTTTTGGTATCAGGTAAGCTGCTGTATATATATATATATATATATATATTTAAAAGATTATTTTATTTCTGGGGAAATAATTCCAGAGGTCTGGACCTCTCTGACCTCATAGTGGACCACGGCCATGGAAGCTTGCTCTTCGTGTAATGGTCAGCCAATGATATGTATACCAGTACTTACTCCGGAGTTAGAATATATAGAATAGAATATCTTTATTTGTCATTGTAACAAGTACAACGAAATGTACTAAGTGCACTCCTCGTTCAGTGCAAAAGTAGCAATAAATAAGTAAAAAGTCACTATGGACATAAAAAAAGTGCATAAAAACCACACACCCCACACATATCCCACCCATACACATCCACAATCATAAAATGTAAAACATAAAAGCTATGCTTTGGTAGCACCGTTCAGTGAGATAATGGCTGTTGGGTAGAAACGTTTTTTTAGTCTGTTTGTCTTGGTTTTTATGGATCTGTATCTCCTGCCTGATGGCAGCAGTTCAAACTGTTTGTGACCGGGGTGTGATGAGTCTATCAGGATGGAATTGGCCTTTAGTTACAGTGTAATCTTAATCTTTGTTTCCTTATTACCAATCCTGGGGAACCAGATTGTCTTGATTCACTTTATTTTCTGGAATGAAAGGAGGCCGCGCACAGAGCTGAAGAAGGTGGGGTGCAGGTGTCGCGTGATTCGACTCGATGCGAACGATGCAAGGTCGTCCTTCGCTTGAGTTGAAATATTCGAACTTTCCCACAAATTTCGCCGGATGCCGACTTCCTCGCGCGAGAAAAAGTTGTCGGTTTGCGCGACCGAGTAACATGATCGCTACAGAATAATTCGCTTTGTTTTCGGTGAACACGAAACGGTGTGTTCTGGTGTCTGAGCCGCTCAGATAACTTCCAATAACGATATAAGTCTGCTTAAAAAGGGAGCTGAAGGTTTGATAGAAGCGCACCCCCGGTGAAGTTAGCAAGGCTCTCAAGTTTTGAATTTGAGAGTTCAAAGTTCACTCGTGAGATTGAGTCAGCGGCAGTGGGGGTTGGGTTTTGGTTGGGGTGGGGACGGGGACGGGGGGTCTGATCTGATCAATTAGGGTGACCAGATTGGGCGGGGGGGGGGGTATAGTAATGTGACTGCATACAAATGTGTCCACAGACATGGGGACTAATGTATGATAATGAGCTTGGCCCTTCACAACACTAATATGCAGAAACAGCACTGCCTCAAAAGGATGCTGGCCTAAGCAAGACCAGTAGAGGAATATACTTTTCCCTGGACTTTTGAATGTTGCAAACATGCAAAAACATAATTATATATTTATGTGGCATTCAGTCCAATGCTTAAAATATATCTGTGGCATACAGTAGGGTGTGGTTCTTTCTTTCAGACGAAGTGTTTCTTTCTGTTCAATAGAAAAAAATGTATCAATCCCCTGTAGGAGAAATGAGAGAAACCAGAGAAATAACGGAATCCAGAGTGAGTAGGGGAAGTGGTGAAGTAGAGCTTCCACTTCACCCTACTCACATCCGCCAACGCAAAGCGGAAGCAACTGAGTGGGGGGAGGGTGTCTTAAGATGAATGGAAGGATGACGTAGCCTACACGGCCGAGAATCGGATAAGATTATCCTGTAGTGTGGGGTGTTCCGTCTTGTGTTCTAATCTTATGTAGGATCGGAGAGCAAAAATCGGCTGCGATTCTCGTTAAGTGTGTGGTGTACTCCGACTCAAAAATCGCATAAGATAAAAAAAATCGTGTAGTGTGGGGCAGCCTTTAGCCTGACTAGTTTGTGAACGACCCGGAGAAACGCAGCGCAAATTCGATGTGAACATGTTTGAGGCTTTAACGAAATCCCGGACGATTTTGAAATTCCACCTGGACCCATTTTAAGGTCTCAAAAAAAAAGGACATGTCCGGGCAAAAGAGGACGTCTGGTCACGTTACTGTAACGTAACGGCAAAACCATTTGATTTCTACCTGTTCCACCGTTATAAAATAAATAGCAGCGTAACGTGGGGTGGGCGCTATCCTGGTCATAATTATATAAAACATAAATAATAATAATAATAATTAAAAAAAAAAAGGAAACCTTCAATATCAGGGCACACAACACAGAAATACAGAAGCCCTTTGTTTGAGGGTCTGAGGAAGCTTGGCTTTGGACTTTGGAGTGCGGCTGATGGTCGGTGAGGTAGGTTGTAGGTTGGGGCCAGACCATGAAGTGCCGTAAAAATTAAAAATTAACTTTAAAATGAATCCTAAAAAGAACTGGTGTGTGTGTGTGTGTGTGTGTGTGTGTGTGTGTGTGTGTGTGTGTGTGGCAGGTTTATATCTAGTTTTGGCTGACACCCTTCCTCTATCGCATGTCAGTTGCCAGTGTCGGTGTCGCCATATATATATATATATATATATATATATATATATAGCCTATATAAGCAAGGCAAGGCAACTTTATTTATATAGCACTTTTCATACACAAGGCAGACTCAAAGTGCTTCACATATAAACACTGTCATACAATAAAAGAAAACAATAGTTAAGTAAAAAGTAAAATAGATAGAAAATAAAGGCAAAGTTAAAAAAAAACATTTTAGAAAGGCAGAGTTAAAAGAAATGCATTTTAGAAAGTGAGAAAATAAAGGCAAAGTTACTAATAAAATAAAATAATAAATATTTAAATATATATATATATATATATATATATATAGAACACTAGATGTCTTACGGCAGAGTCTGGAACATCGTCACAGGTGGCCATCTTGTCACAGGCCAGGCTTCTGGTGCAGTCTGTGCTACCCGAGGTACGGTCAGTGATCTGCACAGACGCCAGTACTCTTTATCTCGCTGAAATCTTGACGGATTTACAAACGGTTTGGTTTCTTGCAAACTACTATTTGTAAAGGGAAATCTTGTAGGGGAGAGCCGGGTCGATTGAAACACTTTTCAGTTAAACGTCTTTTTCAAAGATGACGTTACGCATCATGTGACCAACAGCTCACATGTGTATTATCTTAGTTACAAGTGTAATTTAATACATATGTTGGACGATCACGCTGTTTTTAAACTTTGAACCTAAGTTGACATGTGTTTCAAACATAGTAGGGGCGTTTGAAACACATATGCGGGACGAATGAAACTGCATATTTTAAACAGAAACTATTGACCTTGCTCTTGTTTTTATGCAACATACCTGACATAACCTGCATACTAAAAGCATGCTAAAATTTCCTGTGCGTAATTGTCAAGATGCCCATTTCGATTAAAACTCACCTTTCTTCTTTTACACCAGTTGGACGATTACATTTTCATTTAATTTACTTATTTCACTGTCCTCAGTCATGTTTAGGGATACACAGTTGAACATCCTGTTATTTAATTTAAACAAAAACCACCAGGTCAACCGGAAAACACGACACCTGACCTTTATCCAAGCGCTCCTTGGAGGTGTCTTTCTTTTCGTCGCGCTCAGCAAGGCACACAGACGCATCCAGAGTTTTGTCGACAGGTAAGTGGCTAAACTTATTTTATCTGCTAAATATTGTGTAATAGTCTGCACATTTGCATGTACATTACGTTGAAATCATATACAGCTACAGGCCTGAGTCTTGACCAAGAGCCTACAGCCTACAGCTTATACCCAGCAGTTCTTAAGTGCATGTCCACTAAATGAAATGATAATTGTCATAATCATTTAATGTAGCCATTGTTACTTTGGATGCTTTACAATGATGGACGTTAGTTAATCAAGTCTATAATATTCAGTGAAATGTGCATTTACACAGTAGGCCTATTTCCACTGCAAACAAGTGAAGACACATGGACAGTATAGTAGCCTAGGCTGAATTATTATTTTTACTTTCTATTCTTTGTCACACAGGTGACACAAGTGGTGCATAGCCCCGCCCCCTTCAATGCAGGCCTCATGCGACCACCTGTAACAGAAGACGCACTGGACCCACTCCTCCCCAGGCATCGAGGCGCTGAACCGCTCGCAGTCCGACGCAGCCGACGTCCTCGTTGGACGGAGCAGTTGGAGGAGTGGAGGGGGAGTCGGCCAATATTGGCGAACCCTACTGCATCCGGAGCAGCGCAGAGCAGGCCTAGGGTCAGGGGCGGAGTGGGGCACTAAAAGCCACTGGGAGCATTCTGACCGGCCCAGCCCAGCCCACCACCGGCGCACCACCAGCCCAGTGGTGTAGCGATCGTGATTGTTGACGGGTGGGGGGGGGGGGTAGCGATTGTTGACCGGGGGGGGGAGGGGGGGGGGATCGTTGTTGCGATCACGGTTGTAGGGCCGTCTTACACATGTCTCGCGGCCGCTCACATTAAATGTGGGCTGGTCCAGCGGACCACGGTGGCCGACCGGCCGACGATCGTCCCGACGGCCACTCCGCCCCTGCCTAAGGTGGTGGTGACTGCGTCAGCGGGCCAGGCGATGGTGGCAGAGGCAATAGCAGCAGGAGGAGGAGGAGGAGGAGGAGCAGCTGAGGGGGCACCAGGGGCAACTCCAGCAAGCAGGAGCAGGCGAGATCAGCCTCTTCTTGGGAGCCCGAGAGGAGGGACGCTGCTGCTTGGCGGTTTCCTGCCTTTCCACCTCTGAAGCAGCCCTCACCGGGCTGTCAGTTAGGACAGCAGTTGTCCTGAAAACATTAAATTTGACATTTTTAATGCTGATTGAATGACTTGAAATGTGGTAGTAGGTCTACATGACAAAGGAGACAAAGGAAGGCAAGACAAGATATGAGATGTTAGACTAACTCTGTTGGGAAAAACAGTCTGCCTAGTTACTTGACCAGATAAAATGAGACGGAGAGGTGATAAAGTCTGTCAGCACGAGGGCCTCGGATTTATTGAGTAAAGTGGCAAAGGTAATACTGATTCATAAAGCGTGAGAGATCGAATATTCTACGTCCCCTAACAGCGCTGAGGTCGTCTGGAGCTTCGCCTCCGAGGAGGTTCTGCTTCGGAAGAGCACCCCGTGATCCGGTGCATGTGAAACTTATAGTATCTTTCCTAGCCAGGTGTGTGTGCTAGACTTTGTGTGGGTTATCGAGGGTTCTCTTGTCCCTGAGCCTCCGGGTTGTGTTGTCTTTCTGTGTGATATGTGTGTCCTCGCCGTCCAGCTGTGGCAGTGTTCTCCGCAGACTGATAGGGGGGCTCGAGGGTCATCTTGACCCTCTTGAATGTGTGGTGTGTTGTGTTTATTAGGTTTGGACCCAGAGTTGACTATATTCGTAATGTAATGTGTCCGTTAGGTTATTTTTGCCCATCAACTCCACTTGCCTCCTTCTCACTCTCCTCTTTGTCATTCTTCTAGGCCCAGCCTTTAGGGTAAGGCCGGACGGTCTCCGGGCTGAATTCCCGGGCGTCTTCCTCAGGCCGGACAGCTCCGTCAGGCTCGGGGCCTTGTCCAGGCTCATGTCTGCCAAAGTACTTTTTTTTTTTTTTCTCTGATCCTTGTTAAATACCCCGTTGTAAGAGTTGTAGCCTGGTGGTCTAGCAGCTTCTTCTTCTGCCCTCCACTAACCTATGGACTTTTTTTATGAACTTGGGACTTATGGGGACTATTTATTCATTGATGTATTTATTTATGCATTATGAACTCTTGTTTAATCCTCGTTGTGTGCTTCCGATGAACCGTGACCTACCTGAAGGGGCACCTGGAGAAGAGCTGACCTCGGGGAGGAGGGCGGTCTGTGACGGACGGATCCGGCAAAGTCCTTCTCCTGGAAAGCGGAGGTTCTAAAGGGCCATGATCCCTGGACTGGAAAACCCAGAGGTGACCTTCTTCACCGTCGCTGCCTCAGGTGAGGCTCCAGCCACGATGGAGGGCACGTCATGAATTGTAATGTTGGACCCCGGGTGGCTCCTCCTCATCCACCCGGTCCACCGACACTGTTAACGTAC
This sequence comes from Micromesistius poutassou, assembly GCF_964030765.1. NCBI lineage: Eukaryota > Metazoa > Chordata > Actinopteri > Gadiformes > Gadidae > Micromesistius > Micromesistius poutassou. The sequence goes on along the minus strand of NW_028180012.1, from coordinate 5,604 downwards.
CCCTTTGGGGCGGGGGGGGGGGGGGAGCCAAGACACTTACGTCCACTGGCTGCAACCTGTGGGTGCAGTGGGGAGGGAAGGACAGCAGCACTGTTCCATTAGCCCTGCAAGAGTCGACTGCTGCTGCTGACAGGCGGGACGACGGGCGATCGTCCAGGAGGAGGAGGAGCAGCTGGGACTCCGTGGACACACGGCTGTGCCTGGTGAAGTGGGCCAGGTACAAGAGGACGTCTGGCTCCTTCATCCAGCCAGCCAGTTGGGTACAGCTGGGTGGGGCACAGCCGACAGGCCCACCCCCTCAGGAAGAGGTCTTTGAACCGTTTTACGGGGGGGGGGGGGGGACCAGGGCCCCCCTCTCCGCTGAGGGCACAGAGCCGACCGGCCCCTCCCGCCCCGTCTGGGCCACGGCGCGGTCTGGCACCCGGACCGCGGGGACCTCTGTCAATCACGTCCATTTTTTGGACTTTTAATTGAACTTTTTCCATGAAATATTGTTGTCTTTAAATGTAAATAGTTGTGTGAGCTTAGTTAGTTAGTTATGCATCTAGTTATGCGTATATAGTTTTCATATGTATATAGCTGTGTGTGGATAGTTTTATACATCTAGTTATGTGTATAGTTTTCATATTTATAGTTGTGTGAGCATAGTTTTAGTTTTATACATCTAGTTATATGTGTATAGTTTTCATATTTATAGTTGTGTGCATAGTTTTAGTTTTGTACATCTAGTTATGTGTATATAGTTTTCATATGTATATAGCTGTGTGAGCGTAGTTTCTATTTCTAAATGTAGTTATGTGTATATAGTGTTTTATATTAATATAGTTCAATTAAATACCTGCTTCATCGATGTTCCAAACATCCTTGGCCTGGAACTGGTGCCGGTGCAGCACTTTTTTGCAGGTTTTTGAAAAACGCGTTGACGTTGCTGTGGTTGAAGCTGGACTACCGTTGTTGTCTAGTGGCCGCTGGGCGCCGGGGGGAGAGGCTGCGCTTCGGGAGGAAGTGAACCAGTCCATCCCCCGCCGTGCTCTTCCTCGACCAGGATGCAGGGAATGGACAGCTGAAACGGGACCGCCAGCTCGAAGGCTTATTTTCGGACCTGAAGGGGGTCATAAAAAGTTTACATTTTTAAACTTAAATTATTGTGTTTTTGTTATTTATTCATTTTTAAAAGTATATGCATAGCACACATGTGTCTGTGTAGCCCTATGTTAGCCATATGTAGCCCTCTTTTCCCAACACTGACCCCCTTAGGTGTCAGCCCAAAACAAACGGCTGCTGCCCGCTTCAGGTAGGCTACGCCCTGACCTTTCCCTCCCTGCTCGCTGTCCAACGCCCTACTGTGCGGGTTGTAGCCCGCGGGCCTGGCCGCTTCTCTGCCCTCCGCTAGAGGAAGCGTGACAGCAGGGTGACGTGATTGACGTTGTTGGCCAACGCTGCCTGCCTCACTGGGCTCCCCAGACGGACTTCACTGCCAGCCCTGGCAGGCTGGCGCACACCGCTGCAGGAGCCAGCCCACGGGAGGTTGTGGTTCACAGCAGTTATTCCATTGCAAAACATTAATTAATTTGGTGATTTATACAGGTATTGATAACGCAATGTGCGCGCATTGTTTCACTCGTCCCGACAGAGACTACTGACACTTAAACCCGGACGTTCGACTCCATTGGCCAGCAGCGCGGACTATATATATATATATATATATCTGTGGGTGTCGCCCCAGGCTGACGCGCCGAGCAGCACAAGTAAACCGTCTGATCGTGTCTACCATCTGGTGGCAACTCTGAGAACTGCTTTATTATTGTCATATTTCGTTAGTCATGTTGTCACTGTTTAAGAGAGATTGTGTGCGTGTGCGTTTGCTTGGCGTATTACGAATAAATATATTTAAACAGATGTATTCATAAAATGTATTGATCAATTATTATGAATGATTGAATTGTTTTCGTTTTTGTTATAGACATATGCTTTAAACAAGGATTACAACAAAACAGCATTTATTTATGTGTTTTAAGGCCAGCCTCACGACCACAATTAATTTACATTTAGGGCATCTGGCAGACGCTTTTATCCAAAGAGACTTACAATAAGTACATTTGTCATAAGAAGTGAAACAATATATCGCCGTCGGTACAATAAAGACGTTCATAGAACCAAGTGCAAGTACTGACAATCGCCAGGCTGACCCCATTCCGCGTACACAGTGATAGCTATAGCTACTGCAGATGCTACACAACTAAGTACATGCTACACAACATGCATACACAACACAATTCATTTATGGGAATTTGTGGACAAATTGTGGAGTGGAGCGGATTTATTTTAACTCAACATCCTCTCGCTGCGTTCCTCTCCACGGACCCAAGAAACACGTCGTGCATGCGGCGGCCGAGCTGCCGCGGGACTGACTCCCTTTCCTCGGCAGCTTTCCTGCCAAGGAAACAAGGCGCTTATCAATTATTAAACACCTCCCCACGTTTGACGCGCACGCACACGCACACACACAGTAACACTAACACAGTCACATGCACGCACACTTTCTCTAGTTTCAGTCCCACTTGAGGTTTTCAACCTCAAGTGTGTGTGTGTGTGTGTGTGTGTGTGTGTGTGTGTGTGTGTGTGTGTGTGTGTGTGTGTGCGTGCGTGTGTTCTTGTGTTGCAGTCCTCATCACGAGCTACTTCTTTTCCCTCAGTCGCAGTGAAATAAAATCTCTCTTCCACAGCCTGGAGGGTGTTGGCGGCAGGTCCGCCATCCAATAACCTCCATCATCAACCAGGGTGTACCATATGCAGTAGCCTAAAGTGTGAATCCCTCCGTTTAGAACATTCAGTCATTTCCTCTAATATCAGCATTTGCAGATCAACCTTGTATTTCAAGTATCGTCAACTAAACTGGTTTCGAATCACTCCGAGTTCTGCTGTAGCAGTTCAGTTATTCGGACTACACGAGGTGCTGTAACAGGTCTGACCACAAGAGGGCACCCTCGCTCATAGCAACAGTAGTTCGCAGGGACACGACAACAAACCATGCGCCCCATATGGTGTAAATAGTAGGCTTATTGCTGGCTTATGCTGCTAGTTTTACTGCTAGTAGGTCTGCT
>NW_028180013.1:0-37500 GCF_964030765.1 Micromesistius poutassou | reverse complement strand
CACACGTGTGTGTGATCGCTGGCGTGGAAAAGGCCTGCTGGATGACCGGGAAACGACTCAGAGAGGAGCATCACTCGGAGAAAGACGTTGTACCCTGAGGGGCTAAAGGTTTGAGTGTCTGCACTGCGAAGCATGCTCCAATAGAACTTAAAAGCATTGCAGAACAGCCTTGCACCATCCTCCCTCTGTAATCTCCACCCTTAGAAAGCCACTGTCGTGGAGTTTAAAGCACGTTTATTTATGTTTTGTGATATTTCTATTCATGTTGGAACCATTAACATCAAGCTCTTCTTATTTTTCTATTGTAATTAAACAGCAACAGCTTTCAAGTGAATGACCACTGGCTATATAGGACAGGCTCTGTGCTGAAAGCATTTGGGTCCAACCACGCCACTAACCCTGTGACCTTAGGTGCACAATCAGTGTAGAATCTGAGTTGATGCCTTGCCTGGTTTCCCTGGGGCCTCTCTTACCAATCTAACCTTGTTTCTGGTTCTGCTCTGCTCCTCTCTGCTCTGCTCCCCCTCTATCCCTCTTGTTCTTAATGCTGTTTCCCACAACCCCTGTTTAATGTCTCATATAGGCCTTATCGGAGGCTATCTGCACAGCACTGTGGCTACATTTACCTAGATAGCGGGCAGCAGAGACAAAGCCTGTATCTTCATCAAACACCAGTCAGCAGAGAGTGAAAAAAGGGGATTGAGGGGCTGCTTTATGAATTATTAAGATTAAAATCTTTCTCAGATTACCTATCCTTTCCTCCTTTCCTTCCATTTTCTCTCCTTTCTTTTTCTTTTCAGTTAAAATTTAAAACATTTATACCTCTCTGTTCCTGAGTAAACGAGCTTGGGGCCAGTTCTCCATTAAAAATAAAAGCGGAGGAGAAGACAGAGGTAGCTCGGTAGGTACTCCGATTTTAGTCACCTTTAATCAGTCCAGTGTTTCTGTGCTGGAGAGGAACGAGTCAGATGAAACACGCACATAATGATTTTCTTTTTTTTTTTCACCAGTTAGCTTGAGTCTTGGATTTTTTGGAAACTTAAAAGGAATTGGGGGGGGAAAAGACTTTCTTAGATTTTATTATTACTGTCAGTGAGACCTTGCGCTCTCTCCCTTTGTCCAGTGGTCTGAACAATCCTTAAAATATATAAATAAAATAAATGCATTAAGAATGTACATCCTCCTGAGTCGGACGTTGAACACTAGAGGATTCACACCCGAGAGTCAAAGAAACACTCTGTGTCTTCTCTTTGGAAGTTCTGAATAAGATACCAGCTAATACACAATGAAATAGGAGCTTATTATTTTAAACTCCAAAAATCAAGTTTGTATTCATCGACAAAATCATACATCTATTTTGTTTTCTTTCTCCTTGTTTAAAGTATGCATTTCTGACCACAACACTAGCTACACTGGCTGTCACACACATGTGAGTATGACTTAAAAAGGAGGTAGATAAAGGGTGGTGTCAGCTTTGAGTATGTTCTGACCTATAAAGGTCTATCATATAGCCAGAGCTCCAGACATCAGAGGTCAGGGGCCCCCATAGGAGCCATCCTGAGCCATCCTGGCTGCGGAAGCATACCATGGAGGGCATTCAGCGTTGGCCCCCGGGCCAGCCGAATCAGTCAAGAATTAAGTTAGCCGGGTCACCCTCGATAGCTGTAAATCATAGGCTGTCAGGGACACACGCCATGCAGATATGATGTGGAGTGAGGGGGCGGGGGGGGGGGAGCGGGGAGCGGGGAGTGCAAGGGGGGGGGGAGGCTAGGCAGTGTGGTCATACATCCTGAGCGGGATGTAGTGTGTTTAAATGTGCTCTCAATAAAACATTTCTAGGGGTGTGCAGAGTCGTGGTCCCTGTGCTCATTAGAGGTCTCTGGCCAGCCCTGTAAGTGCTGCCCTGCTCCATAATGATTTATTAAGGTTAGTGGGAGGCGTCTGGCGGGTCCAAAGAGCCCGAGGACACTTCAGCCATAGAGACATTTAAGGGTAAAGGCTTGGAAAAAAGGGCGGCTCTGAACTGATTTACATCATCTGACGCCCATTTGAAAATAAATTATGTAAGACTAAATGAAATACATAGGAGTTTCATGATTTCCACCGCATTTCCTCCTTCCTCCATTTCCCCTGTTATTCCCTCCATCCCTGACGTTCCTTTCGGAAGTGCTTAGAGTATCTCCATCACCCTGAGCTAAATTCATGGACATTTGCACTATGGAGCATCGCGGAAAATACGCAGATGGAGAAATAGTGTTTAAAAATGGATGGAAAAAAGATGGTCACATCTCTGACCGGCCAAACAAACAAAAACAAGACTGGCAAGCTTGTTAGTGTAGCTGAAAGGGAAAGTGGGTTTGTAGGTTATCTAAACTCTGTTAAAGTACCGTAGGCGATGATAGAGGTACCAGTCTTTTGGTAGATGATTTTTAGTAGATGACTTTTTGGCATTTCCCCCTGCACCGAAGACAGATTGCAAGAAACAAAGCAGAGACACAAAAGTTCTGGACAACAAGTTTTGGGGTTTTCTGTGAGTGAATCATCACGTTAGGTTCCATCATTGATCATGGAAACACTGTTTCAACGCAGAGACTTAAGGTTCCCTCTTTTTCAGTTAAGAATTGTCTTGACCCTTCGTTTCTGCGTGTTCCATGTCAGGAACTGTCAGAGGCTAAGGAGAACTGCTCGACCGCAATGCGGTCGCTCCACACAGTCTCCGTGGAGCGGGGTAGGCTATGTATGGATGTAGGGTGTGGCCAGCAAGTTGACCATTATGAATGGAGCGGTTTCAAAGAGCCATCTCTACTGTGACCAGCCTGTGGTATCTTCAAACTGGAGAAACAGGCTTAGCGGTTGAACAATAGATCTTTTATTCTTGCCACAGTTAATTTTCAAATCTCCAACATCCTATGGCTGTCTGTTTTTCTTCTTCCTCTTTTCTGTTTTCTTTTTTTTCTTGCTTTCATTCTTTTCTTTTAAAACGAAACTGGAGCTGGGCGGTGATAGTGATAGATGGCTCAGCGCTCTAACACTTTATCCAATCCAGCGCAGATTTCATCCAATAAAGAATCACTTGTGCACTCTCAAACTAAATGGAAGTCAGGCAGCGGAGAGAAAGGGGCTGCCGTGTGTTTCTGAGCTGCAGAAATCAAATTTTCTTAAAGCTGCCGCGGCAGTGGCTGGCGGAAAAGGCAGCAACAGCCATGACTGGCCGGGGCCACAGCCGTATGCACACACAATTTAATCCATCACAGAGCGCCTGACACCATATCAATCAACCTTTCATCAGCATGCCTCCCAAAAAAAAAACAATATTTCCATTCAATCGGCTCAAACTGGACCCGGTCTACATCCCACTGACCAATAGGAGGACTAGCCCACCTCCAGCTGGGTCAAAAACCAACCGTTTCATATGAATACAAGAGCAAGCCAGCACCCGATGTGTACTCATGCACTTACATACAAACCGACCCCCCCCCCCCCCCCACACACACACACACACACTTCTGAGCTCACTCTAATAATATAGTGCAGTGTGATAAGGGAACGCATTGGTGAAGTGTGCACAGATGAACTACCCTGGTCTGTGTTGCAACCTGCTAAATATAGCATGTCGTTTCCGAGCGCATAAATCGTACTGATTGTTCTCTAATAACGGACAACAGACAACCCAGTCTGCCGTCTCCCTTTATCCCTTACTCTAACGACAGTTCCCATCAGCAATCCCCCCCGCCCCAACTCCATTCACCTGACCCCCCCTCCCTCCCCCACAGTGTTGTCTTTTGTTCCGGGAATACGTTCCCTCTCAGCCCCTCTGCATCCCACAGGCGGTGGCTTCAGTGGCCTCTGATTTATAATTCATAGGGGCCGCTTTTATATGGGACCTTAGTCTACCTGATACCCTGCCACTGGTCCTGTCCTGGGACAGTGGAAGGGTTGGGGGGGGGGGGGCAGCTCTTCATTACGGCTGGTACCAGAGCACTAACATGACACGTGCCTCTTTGAAGGCCCCAATGTGCACCATAAGGCTTGGTAGCCACACCCCTTTCTTTCGCTAGCTGATCCCGGATATACAATCCCGGAAGACGTTCATGTACCCATAAAGGCAATGTCACTCTCCTCTAATGAGGAGATAATGCCTTTTAGGAGCTGAACGTTGATATGTATGTGATACAAATTGCATAATATATACACCGATGCATTTCAAATTAATTCATGACGTTTATTTACTGCATTTCAAGAAACATAACTACACTACCTAGAAACCTTGGCAGTCGGACAGGCTCCCACTATTACAGCCTTTACAGTATGTTGTAGCTCATAGCTGCCCTCTCCCCCTGGCTGAGGGGGGAGAGGGCAAAAAAGCCTAACACTCAACGCTAACTCTGTCTTGTGGCTTTTTATCAAACAGATTATGACTCATTGAGTTGTAACCAGCTCTCCCTCTAGCAATGAGTATATTCTGTTTCTTTGAAATAAATCCAATTTGAAACAGGTTCTTGCTCTGTATTTCTTGGGCATTATTTTGCACGACCAATTTGATAAATGATAAAATAATATGAAAAAATCATACCTTGTGTTGTTTGAATGTGTAGCTTCCTAAGTACAACAACAAGGATCTGTGAAGGGGGTTTGTAAGGGGAAAAGGGGGGGGGGTCGGTTCAATGACAAAAAAGGGAGCCGCTCCTAGGATCAGATCAGCATGTATTATTGTTGTTGCTAAGTGCTCCCGACTAATTATTCCACCCTCATTTGCAAATGGAACCGCTGCTCATTTACATGTCAATGGGGGAGACGGAGGGCACCGTGTCAAGGAGCATGCTTAAGCATGTGTCTGAGCTTGGGAAGTACATAAGCCATCCTCCAAACAACAACTCCCCCCCCCCCCCCCACACACACATGCACACACACAAACACACTCTTCCATACACACAATGGAACACCATACCCTACTGTGTTAGGCTAATAAAGAGACAAAAACAGAATGCAAGATGGAGTGTTGTTTTCCGGTGTTGAAGGGCAAGGGATGGGGGGGTGGGGGTGATGTGGAGAGGAGCTCTCTGTCAAATCAGTGGCTTGCCCCTGGATTAGTCCAATTGTAATACCACCCCCTCGCTCCATGGAGATCATTTAGGCAATTACCAAGAACAAGGCCGGCTACAGTGTGGAGCGGCACACTTCAAAGGCCCTACCAGACCAACCGCTACAGCACACTGGTCAATTTCCATACAAGCACCCTCCCAACACACACACACACACACACACACACACACACACACACACACACTCTTCCGCTTGTTCTCCATGCTTATGCCTCAAGGCATTTTGACTGTGCTAATGAACGTAGCAACAGCCCGGCGCTACCTCCCTTCTGCACTAAACACACACTCGTGGCTGCTGCCTGATGAGAACTCCATGATGTATTTTGTGGAAAGAAGCGAGCCACAGAGTGACAACACGGTCTGCAGGAGCCAGACAAAGACGTTGTTGTTGTTGTTTTTTATGTGCCATTACATTCTTATCTACATCGTACAAAGCAATAGGCAGTTTGTGTGTGCACGAATGTGTGTAAAACAGCAAAGTTGTCCTCTTCAAACCGCCCTTTGTATGCAAGAGACACGCACACACACACACACACACACACACACACACACACACACACACACACACACACACACACACACACACACACACGCACAAGGTCTGAATGCAGCCAGTCTTTCTAATCAGACTGGGTCATGTTTTATTGTAAAGATCCAAGACAAACATACAAGCAACCAGATCCTACAGCGAGGATAGAGTTTCTAATCATGCAGTATAAATTATTCAACTCTCGAATAAATCTGCCCTCCCAAAATGTTTATCGATGCAGGGCCGACAGTGTCAGCCGGGTGACATGGATACGGATGCTGCCATCCGTTTGGAAGGAGCCAGGGAGTAAAAGAAGGGGTCCGTCCAGGTCAGAGAGACAGCCATAGATATCCAATGCGTCAGATGAGAGCATGAACAATGGCCACGCACCTCATCGATTGACTTTGAGGATCCAGAAGAGGAGGAACAAAAATAAAAGAGCGAAAAAATTATGAGATGGGATGTGGACAGAAATCATGCACAATACAGGCTATTAACGGTTAGAATATGAGCACCTGTTCATTCATGGTGAATTGGCCGACGACTGAATGTACTGCCATTGTGTCATTATAATCAATATTTATAAGGTAACGTAATGTGTTCAGTAAGGTTGCTGGAGTATATGTTAGTATTCAAGTGCCCTACAGTTTGTTCTTCATTCATAGTCGCAAAAATTCCTCTGAGGTCTGATCACTATAAATATGTACTACAAGGTAGAAACGTACAATATTATTACAATTTTGGTTTCAGGTTTCCTCTAACTGTATATCCTTTTGTTCTCGATATCTGCACTATTAGAGGAGAGTGGCACCACAGAATTTGGCCAATGCATTTGTCAGAGATGCAAAACTGTTTAAGTCTTTAATAAAACAACAACAGGGATGAAATATCAGATATCAGTCGCTGAGCATGAAGGGCAGGCTATTTATATTTTGTCATTTCAAGGCCGGCGAAAAGTCTGTGTGTGTGTTTATGTGTGCATGTGTGTGCCTGTGTGTGTGTCTGTTTTTATCTGAGTGTGTATACGCTTGTGTCTGTGTTCTTTTCATATTAGGGTGTGCGTGTGCCTTTATCCCCTAAAAGCAAAGCACATTTTTCACAAGTTCTCAAATATTTCCCAAATCAGCAGCTTGCTTGAGGTATTCCATGTCTTCCATTATCGAAGCAGTGTCAGGTAAAGAGAGTGTAAGCCTAATGGACACATAAGGTCTACTGTTTTGAATAATGGCTAGCCTTCGGCTAGTCTCCTCTTTGGTCTTTGCAAAATATGCACAATGCCCAATGTTTTTACAGGTTAACGACCCATGAGATACAGAGCTAAAGAAGTAGCACAACTTATACCTTCAGTTCTAGACATAAGAGACAACATTATAAGTAGAAAGGCTTGAAATAATGGCAATGCTTCTATAAAGATAATGGGGAAAATCCTCCACAGGAAAATGTGAATGGAAACTATTGGAACCAATCACAGGGCAGGGCTTGAGGTGTAACTTATACACATACACTTATAAACATTGTTGTCTAAATTAATGCATTGTTATTGTGATAAGCATAGTTGTGGTAATTAGTTGTGGTTAAACTTTCATTTTAGAGAGAGGTAGGGGCTGAAGAGAGAAGGCCGAAAAGTTTTGGTGGGTTGATTTATTCACCCATTTTAGTTTATTCAATTTCTGTACTTTTGGGTAAGTCTGTATGATTAGTGAATTCAAGGGAATGTTCTGGGTACTGGCTTTTAGTGTGTTGTTTGTCTGAGGGCCAATGAAATGCAACACAATCCTAGGCGAAAAAAGGCAGTACATTTTTATTTACTTTGTAGGTATTATGTTGGAGAAGGTTTAGCAGCCATTGGTACAGAAAAAGGAATGTTCTCAATATACCTGGAAATAAAAAAAACTGCATACATGGATGAACACCACCAAAAAGGAAAATACCACATTTTCTAGGAATAAAGCATATGAAGAAATGTATGATATTTTTTTTCTTTATTTTTGTTTCAATTGTAGCTTGTATGGGTTGCAAAAATGTCTATGGTGCTAATGTTATTCATTCAATTTCCTAGGCAGAAGATAGAGATGGAAAATATCTTTCTCCATCTATCAGATGCCTTGCATCAAACCCAGCTCTGCAGCCTTTCTAAGATTAGCATCAGCTGAATGGTGACTGTTTCTCCTAACACAGCAATAACAATCACAGTATCACATGAACTTTTCACAATACTTTTCAGTGTCTTGAGAGGTTAATTTGTGTGCTATACAGCTGTGAGTGCAACATTGTGCAACATTAGATCAAACCCATATTTGGATTGGTTCGATAACTGCCTATATTACAGACTTTAGCTTCTTATTTGCCCTGACACAGAGACCTAACCCAGGAACACAATGCCAAACATGTTCCGAATCATCACCTATGGTGTTGCTATCTCAATAATGCTAACTATATCCATCCAGTTGTTCCTTAACTCGTATAGATGGATGGACGTCTGTTAATAGGAGTTAAGGAAGAACGATGATTAGTATGTTATTTCCTTATTTCAGTGAAAAGTGTAATTAATGGTGACACACATCTCGGAGAACGAAACCATGTCATCCTTGAGCACTGACAGTGACTCTCTCTCTCTCTCTGTCTCTGTCTCTCTCTCTCTCTCTCTTCCTCCCTCCACATCAGGAACACACCTCTCAGTAGGCCTGTGCAACATGGAGCCCATCCTCATCCCCAGCATAACAGTTTGACCCTGTCCTCTAACCAGGACATGCACTTGTATCTGCTGCTGGGTTTCCAGGTCAACCACCACCAATCACGACGGATACTCATTTCCTGAATGCCGTGAGAGAGCCAATGCAGGTTTTATTGTGTTGTACAGGGACAAGTTGTTCAACATCTTCAAGGTTCCTATAGTATTCATGTGGCTATGGACGTCATACTGCCTAGAAAGTTATAGGATTATATTATATCATACAAAAAACACAATTCCCGCGAAAGGGGAATGATACTAATCAATAATGCGTGTGTACATTGTTTCAGCTGATAATCATCAACATCAGCTTGAGGTCTATTTTATTTGCAAATGTATAATGCATTGTTCATTTACACGTTGTTAGTATACCACATCATTCACAGATGTTTTGGATTTCTTCTGTATAATTTATATAATTCTTAGGATTATGTTTTGACCTGAGAGAAAGCCTTACATAAGAGGTTTAATCCGTCCTGATCAATATCTGTAATTGTGCTGCGTTAGTGCTAATTATGGCAGCAGAGTTGATAATCCCTTTAATACTCATCTGATAAGCAGAGGCATTTATGTTAAGAGGAGGAGGTGGGCAGACAAAACGGATGTGCAAAACTGTGTGAGGCAACGGGAGAATATAGTACAGAGTGGGAAAACAAAATAAAAAACAAAATATATGTTGAAAACATGAATGTATTGTTGTATGTATTGTATGTATTGTATTGTTGCAGTCATAGCAACATTATAATAACCACACCCTAACCCTTGACTTAAGATGAAGTTCTAATATTGCAAATTTTGTTTTTGCCTAAGCAAATTCAATGTGGTCCATTGCCCTACAATCCATAATATAAAAGCTTAATGGAAAAAAAATCGTATTCACGACACAGAATAAGTGTGAGAAGCCCAAGAACTGTCCCATAAACTGAGTCTCAGTCCGATTAAGAAACAGCAGCTCTTCCCCCTCTCCCAACCTGTCTTCAGCCTCCTTCGCTTTACTCTGGCCAGAAGAAGGATTGGTGAAAAACAAGATTACACAGGACTTGATGAGAATGGGCATATTCCAACGAAAAAGGACAATGATGTGATGGACACAAATGCGGATCAGCAACCAGATCTAAGAAAAAACACTTTCAGCTGCTCTTTTAGTCGTTTCATAATGAAAGGGTTAGGGTTAGCAAATTTTATTTGGATTTCTTATTGCACGGAATAGGTCATTTCTATGCCAATTAATTTCAATCGCATCATTAAATCAACAGTGCACTTTTGGCATGGAGTGGGGAAAGAAAATGACTGACTTGTAAGAAATATTGTAATGAAATGACTAACTTTCTAGTGAAAAGTAAACTTTTTCTTATTTTTTTTCTTTTGTTTGCCTGAGGAAGGATGTTGGCGAAAGAGAGAGGAAAGCTGGAGCAATGCTTGAGCTCCTTCATCCTGCTTATTACAGCGCTGTCCCGACTCTCTCTGTCCTCAAGCCCTTCTGCGCCTCACTATTTTAACTACACCTGTCATTTGCGGTCCAGTCATTTTACCTCTCCGCTCGGCTTTCTTTCCCACCCTTACAGGGACTGTTAACCGGGCCTGTCTGTCATGTTGGCTGGGCTGGCTGGATCTGGGGCTGCGGAGGGGGCAGAATGAGACTGGGGGTGAGTGGTGGATGGTGGGTTGGGGGGTGGAGGTGGGGGCGGTAGTGATTTTGGAGGGGTGGTGGGGGCCTGCTTGCGGCAATGCAGGGCTATTGAAACACTGCATGGTTCTTCCCTCCACTGTGAGGCATCCATCTTAACAGCCGCGGTGATGGAAGAAGGAGAGTAGGCAAGAAAGAAAGGAAAAAAGGATCAAGTCAATAATAATTTCAGAAATTCAGACATGGTGCTTTTATACCTTTCATGGCTTGTATACTTTACATTTATTGCAACTTCTGACATTTGTTCAATAAAATATATAAAAAAGATTATTTGTAGCATGCTGGCTGCTGCCGATAATAGATTCCTGTGTGATGCTTTTTTGATTCATTACGTGCATCAAACTCATTGAGTTATGGACTTTAAATGACATGCACATTATAACATAGTTAAAACTAGAATGAATATACAAATGTTTACATGATTAACCACTCTAACTAACTAACCCTATCCAGCTGCTTATTTCGAACTAAGGCAATAACATGGACAAAAGCATTTCTTTCTCTCTCTTTCTCACTATACTGGTACTGATGCTTTCATCAATTGCAGAAAATGTGTATACATAGTGCAATCCTTTTACATAATTTAATTTCATATAACTTCTAGTCTATAAGTATTGAATAATACATTAAGCCTTTTTTTGAATCTACTGCTCTACTGCAATCTATTGTCATTGCAGTTTTTTTTTTTTTTACGTCAGTATATTCAGCTCATTCCAGAATAATCCGACATTGAACAACATATAAGAATAAGAGTGTCGGAGCAGGAAATGCAGTGGAGCAATAACTAACGAACGACTATGCACACAGAAACGGTGTGAGGCACCCAGACACCCAGACACCCAGACAGACAGACCCACGGAAAAAGATACAGAGAGACGTCACAGAGAACTATTAAACAGGTTGAAATCTCCCCCTTGCACTGAGGAGGAGGGGTTGAATATACTATACACAGAGCAGAGGTGTGTGTTTGTGTGTATGTGTGTGAGTAAATGTGTGTATGTCTGTGTGTGTGTGTGTGTGTGTGTGTGTGTGTGAGAGACTGTGTGTGTGTGTGTGTGTGTGTGTGTGTGTGTGTGTGTGTGTGTGTGTGTGTGTGTGCGTGCGTGCGTGCGTGCGTGCGTGCGTGCGTGCGTGCGTGCATGCGTGCGTGCGTGCGTGCATGTGTGTGTCGCCTGACTGCCAGATATATGTGGCGGCTGTTGCTTTATTATTTCATTAAGTGTAAATCCTGTCAGCGCTCTACGTCCCCCAGCCCGGTCCAGCCGTATATACGCAGCTCGGCACTCTGCAGGTGAAATTATAATTTAATTACCAGGCCTGAGCTGCATGAGCTGCTAGGGAGCCGCAGACCTCCAGAATAATTTTGAGAGGATGCTGGCCTCCTCTCATCTCCCTGTCCCCCTGATCCACGCTGGGGGCCCCTAGGGGACCACCCCAATATCCCAACTCATTATCTTCCTCAAATCACACACACACACACACACACACACACACACACCAAACAGAAACACCCACATGCACACACGCACACACACTCTCACACACACACACACACACACAAACACACTCACACATTTTTAGAGCGATGTCTGTAATTAAGTTGCTATAATTTGGAGAGGTACAAAAAACACTATTTGTTTTATCATACTTCATAGGATTGTATGTTTAGCAGAAGGCCTGATTGGGAGCTGTTGGAGGTTGCCCTGAAGGATAGTTTCTGTATTTATTTCTATCAAATACTATAATTTATCTGGGCAGGCAGCTTATCAAGACCGTGTTACCACCCCCCCCCCCCCTCTGTAACACTGAGTCAAGTCCTGGTGAGGGTTTTGGCACAAATAAGTTAATTTAAATGCTGAACACTTACTTAGGAAGTAACCTGCTGACTGTACAATTAAACCATTCCTTTCACTCACATCTAAGGAAAAAGGGCAGCGGTTAGGTTGAATTGGAACATGCCAACTTCCTGTCTGAAGTATCTCAAGGAAATTATATGGCTTAGTGTTAACAAGATCGTTCACTGACTTGTTTTATTCCCCAAAATGTTTTTGGTTTATCTTGTTCTTATAATTACAAGATCATCGGCCATTATATCATTGTGATTGCCTTTCTACCAAAAGGCTATTTAATTTCAAGGATTACTTTACCTTTTTTTACTGCCAAGGAATAACAACTGTATGAACATGAAATTAAAATAAATCTTTATTTTACACATTAAAGGGCAGATTTTATTAAATGGAGTTAAGTTTTCTTCACAGGTATTCCAAGTGAGGAAGAACGAGATAACCGTAGTGTGAAAGGAATCTCAAGACATAGGAATCCTCTATTATTATATAATTACTTTTGAAGGTCAACAACTAAATTATCTAATATAAGTGTTAATTCATTTTAAGATGAGTATTATTCATTCGCTGAATACCATTCCAACAACCTTGAAGGTTTTGAAAGAGGTTTTATATGTGAAGTTACACAGAAAAAGCCATGAATGTGAAGTCAGTCAATTTACTGAAGTGAATAAAGATCTTAAACTACAATGTTGACTGTTATGAATGGGGTGATAAAATATGTTTTATCGTATAGTAAATAGAAGAGAAAAATGTCTAGATGAGCTTTATTTGGGTGTATTCTTTAGATAATACATACAAATCATCTTGTAGCATTTTATAGCCCCCTGTTGCCAAAAGGAAGCATTAATGATGGATTCTAATAGAAATATGAAATAAAAGTAATGTCCTCTGGCACACGCTAGACAAAATATGATATAATTGTTTCTTACTAAATGTACACAAGAGAAGAGTGACAATTCATTTTCACTAGGAAATCCTGATTTGCATCCCAAAAAAAGGGCAAACAAAGGTAAATGTAGTTCAAAGATATCTACCTCAGTGTTTATGAAATGTCAATGACATCTAGAAAAGCAGTCATTGACTATTCATACTACTTTCATAACCTAACTATGATTTAGTTGCAATCATGTCAGAGCAAAGTGCTCTCTTAAAAACTTTCACACATTAAATGGTCTATTTCAACACAGATAATGTTTTTGTCTTTGGAGACAAAGATGAGTAAATACAGAAGACACAATGAATAGAAAGGAAGACGAACGTAACCACTCTGTACTGTTCTATCTTAGGGACAATTGCAGCATTTTGGGTAAAATTGATGGTGGCACCACCCCACTAACACGCATACGTGCGCACGTGTACGCACGCAGACACACAAACACACACACACACACACACACACACACACACACAAGAATCCCACTGCAAGAAGACAGGGCCCTCTCTGTCCATGCAGACCCCCCACTCAGAGGTACCCTGCCAAGGGAAATTAGACTGTGGGGGTTGGCAGAGGGGGGTGCTTTTGTTTCGCAGTGCTCTACAAACAGATAAAAAGAAAAATCAAAATTATTTCTTGAGCAGGAGCAATTTGACATGCTGTGATAATCGCCCAAGCAGGAACTTCTTTTAAAGCTCAAAACGAGAAAATTCTCTCCTCCCCCCCAAAAAAAAGAAAACACAAACAGGGTTGCATTAAAATAAAAACAGGTGTCAAAGACCCCCCCTAAAAAAAACAGCAACTCATTCTCATTCAACAGTTTAATTATGTCCAATTTCTACCCATCTCCCCGACTCTGTAATTGTGAAGATCTGGATAAAATCGGACTGGCGTCCTCCACTGCAGTGAGAAGGCCTCATTCCCTCTCTGCATTCATACTTTCTTCACCTAACCTCCCCTGTCTTGTGACTTTTCCCATCTACCAGGACACCCTCTTCTGGATTTCCTCCTTTCTCAAGCAATCTTTCCTTTTGTCCTACTTTTCTCTACTCCAATGAGTTTTGTCATTGTTATCTTGGAGGCATCGTCGCTACGTAGTATAGATTGCCCGGTAATGTTCCCTGGAAAGTGATGTTGTTTGACCATAGTTCAATGGCTACCTTTTCCAGACAGCTACTTTTGCAGCCACAGTCAGACATTATTGGATGTAGAATCACAGGTCCAACAGACAACAAACAACATATACAATCTGACTCACAGACAGAAAGTAAATGTCCTGTCTCCATGTACATTTCTCAATTTGCTTGCAGATGGAAAATGAATTTTCTCTCCAAATAAGAACTGCATTGCAGTGTGCTTCTGTGTGTGAGTGTGTGTGTATGTGTGTGTGTGTGTGTGTGTGTGTGTGTGTGTGTGTGTGTATCTGAGGGTGTGGACCTGTGTGTGTGGTGTAATATATGCTATCGATACTAATGTACAATTCATAATGAATACATAATGAAAGGAACAATGTATTGTACCAGAGTTTAAACATATTAAAATAACAATTTATTTTGTCCATGTTTGCATAGCAGAGATAAGATAAGATTCACATTTTGCTCAAGTGTTTAGAGCAATATGTGTTTCAGATTGGCAGACAATTGTTCTTAGCAAAAAACGCTATCATACACATTCTTCAAAAACACTATCTTTTGTCAAGACGTTAAAATCAAACAGGATAATTTACTTTTCCTGATGTAATTCCCCATGTCCTTTTGCCTGGCCTTTAGCCACTAACGCAAAGCCCTCATGTTCTACAAATGATTAAGAGTCATAAGCGGCTGATGTGGACGACTAAATTCATAATGTTACGGATCCACCCCATTAATAAAAGTAAAACATACTCTCACACACATTTTCCGTAATCTCCCCCCCCCCCCCCTATTGCATGAAAAAAAAAAACATTCAATACCTAAATCAATTAAAGTCACTTAATACATTTTCACAACCCTTTGAGATCAATCTGTTTCAAATTCTCCAAACTCATGTCTGCCAATATCAATGATGGAAAGATATCAATAACGACAGCTAAATGTTGCATCTGTATCGTTTCGGCAGAGGAATCCACTCTGTGTCTACCCTCAGCACCGGCCACCGACTGCACAGCTCATGTTCAGCGGGCCGCGCGCACAGGATATTAGCTTCTCCGCCGGCAAATGTGCTTTTCACATCTATTTCTTTCTTCTTCTAACCAATTCTTGGAAGGCTTGTTATTGAGCTTAGTGTCCACAAATGCCATTGATCCGAGGCGCGCCTGGGATCCATACTCGGCCACTTTAACACCCTCTCAGCATGTTAGTCATACTAATCCTGCACCACCAGTACACCCATTGATTTGAAAAATGTCCCCCCAAAGTTGTGAGAATGATATATCATTGTTAAATTTAGTAGAGCAAACTGCTTTGCCAATCTATCAATGTGCACGCAGGAGCTGTTTAAAAAAAAAGAAAAAAGGCCAACCTTAAAGACTGTGCCTTTAAGGTGATAGCGGCTATGCTGACTGGCTATGCTTCAACTTTCTTCTGAAGAGGTTAGGAGGATACATTGGAATATCCACTAATGCATTGCATACGGCGTGTTTAAAAACACTCACACCGTGAACAACATAACATGACACAATATATATGCAGCTCTGCACATGTTAACAGATTAACAGACACCACACATCGGCGTGACAACAGCAGCTCCACAAAGATGGTCCCAAGCACAGGACAGGAAGTGATGGGTGAGACACGGCCTGCATAACCTCCAAAACATACACACACAAATTACCTCATTCACGGTCCCAGGCCAGCAAAAATTCGAACGTCGGATGGAGAAAAAATGAGATGAAAAATGCTTATTGTGAAAGCATGCTCATATTGTGGCTGATGAAACATTGAAGTAGCTGGGAGGCTGAGCAGAGTTGGGAGAGGTGAAAGATTTGACTGGGGATGCTTGGGGGTTGGGGGGGTTCAGTGGCAGAGAGATGAGTATGGGGGAAATTGTAAGGCCTGGAGAGAGAACTAATGGGCTATATAGCAACAGTTCAAATGGGGAGGGGGGGGGGTAGTGGTGGCCTGAAACAGCTGAAGGCCTCAGAGGAGGGCCGGGGCCCATTAGAGCAAGATAAGGGCTTGTTTGGAGCCAGCCTCCTCGCAATAGAGTACTGGGCACAGGCACAAACCTGGGCATCAATTAAAGAGAGGAAATATGACAAGGAGGTAGGAACACATTACATAAAAACAACAAACTTCCAGGGTTTCTGAATGCCCCCTCCCCCCCCTCTCTGAAGGGGATTGGATTGAGTAGGGAGTGCCAGTACTGAAATATGGCCGGTTTTAGTCTCCAAAGCATTGTGGATGTGAGGGGCAAGTTATGATGAGGTGCAACGTGAAGGGTATGCTTGAAATGAATATAAGATGCCTTCTGGACACGGCACATGTGAATGTGGATGAAAGGAGAGGGAAGGGAGACTCGACCAACACTACTCAAGGTACAGTGTTGACAAGAGAAAATATGGGATGTCACTAGATGAGGGCAATGATAACAAGTTCAGCATTAATTTACCTTCCAGGGCTTTACCTGGAGTCCACAGGTAGCTCCCATTGGGCTCCAGGGGCCTGGGTTTGGGGGACAGACATCTCTCTGGCTGGTATGCACATAGCCACTGGTGGTCTCTATGGCGTCCAGGCATGCATTAAAGGGGACCACAGCATGATTCAATTGAAGGCATCATAGTATTCTGGATCTGAGACCTCCATAATCATGATAAAAGACCCCTATGTCGGTGCATGTGGTGTGACCCAAAGCAAACTTGTAAGTGTTAAAAAATTTAACTTTCCTCCATCAAAAGTGCCTGCAACTGCAGCCAATGATGTTGGAATGAAAATCTAATTCCCCGGTTATGATAGCAGTGAAATTGAAATTGAACAGCACTGCATCGCCTCGGACCATGACGGCCACACAGCAACGGCATGGCAGGCTAAAACCAGGACTCAAGGAAATGGGCCGATGTCAAAAGTTAGTTAGAATTTCTCAAATAATTTAAAATTATTCTTTGATATCTATGACTTGCAACTGCATACATATTCAATCGGAGGGAAAAAATGTAGCACTACATCAATCCATTTGTCTGTACAGTATAGCCTAGAGATCAGCACAGAATAAATAAATGTCATTTCAATCAGAAAGGTTAAATCATTCCATCAGTCATTAACGTCATTATTTTGCAATCAACAAGTCACTGTGTCCTTACAAGGTGAGCGCTGTTGTCCTTTAGAAGCAGGTATAGGGCGCTAACTAGCTCGCCGACAGCACCGAAAGAACAACAAAGACTCAAAGTGTGCTCATTGTGCTGATGAAGGAAAGTGGAAAGAAAGTGTGGAAATGCAGTTGTTTTGTGCTCGCCGTGTCCATTAATGTGCTGTGTTGGTGGGAGGTAGGTCGATGTGATTTCCGTTCTGCCTGTCAGCTCCAGAAACCTGGCTTAGTGTGAGCGGTGGTCAGGTGGAGCCCAGAATCAGGCCTGTATACGGTCATTAGTGTTGGCAGAAGACAGCACAATGAACCGGCAGGAGCTTGACATGCACGGGTCACTGCGCAATCAGTCATCAAATATCTATTTTTATACATTTTTATATAGTTTCAGCATTATCGTGGGGGAGGGGCATAGTAACCGGTCACTCCTACGACGAGTATTAAACAATTTCAATGAGCCTTGGAGTGTTTCATGTATGCTGGGAAGAGAGGTGACACAGTCCAGCTTGGCCTCCTTCCAGAAGTAGGTTGTATATGTCAGAGAGGGAGAGAGAGAGAGAGAGAGAGAGAGAGAGAGAGAGAGAGAGAGAGAGAGAGAGAGAGAGAGAGAGATCTGCAATCTTCATGTCAACCGTTATCTTTTGTATGCCTTGTTTTTTCCTCTCCCACTCAACCATCCCCCCCCACTCCCACCCCCACACACCCCATCATTTCTTGGTCCTTTCCTCTGCATGCAGTCTCACTCTTTAAAAGCCACTGGAGAGTGGAACCGGTCGTGAATCTTTAAGGATTTGACTTGCAAAAAGCACTTCATTTATTGTTTATGAAAAAAGGAAGACTTTTCGCTTCACCTCCCCCTTCATCACCAGCATGTTAGTTTGTTGTTATTTATCTGTATTTTTAGAATTGCACTAGTTACAGAGAGCAACGCTTTTTCTGTGTACGTCTGTGTAGATGAAGACACACCGTGTCCTCATCTGTCATCTCTCATAAGGAGAGTCAAAATGTTTCTGTTTGCGTCGCGAGACTTTATGGTGACATCTCCATCCCGGTTGAGGAAACGTGTATTTTTCTCTAATAACGCAAAATGGGGTAGGAGTCAATAAAATGCAAATAAAAAAAAAAAAAGTGACATCATAATGTTGAAACGTTATTGGACAAAAAAGGGAATTGAGAAAAAAGCTGTCACCATGTGTCAGCTATTTTGCACCTTCCGAAACTACCTTTTGTTCAGATCACAGGGTGTGGAAGAAGAGAGAGGGGGGGATGACTCCCCATAATTGGCGTCCTGATCAAGGACAGCCCTGGCATCAGAACAATGCAACCTATAATTTATCAGAATTTATTACGCTATCGCTATAATGCCAAAAGCTGGAATAAATGGTGACAAGAGGCAGGGAATCAAACACACCGCTGCTGAAGGTTATGCTGTTATGTTGACTGTTTTTGTGCTTCCCCGCATATTTGCTCAGAAATGTGACATGTATGCATGTGTGTGTGTGTGTGGGTGTGGGTCTGTGTGTGTGTGTGTGTGTGTGTGGGAGGGGATACCTGCCAGAGCGAGGAATCAAGTGGGGTTGTGTGCGGTGTGTTTGTGTGTGTGTGTGTGTGTGTGCGTGCACATTGTTGATCACAGACTGCTTCTAATCATGACCTTGACAGGTAAAACCATGACATTCACATCCACGCGTATGAATATTGAGGCGTTCCTTGTGCCTTGTATTGCTCCGTCTCTGACTGTAAAGGGCACCTAGAGAAGTGAGCTGTCAGCAGTGGGGGAGGGGGGGGGGGTGGGGGATCTACAGACATGGCCCCTGGCGGGACGATGTCCCACCCCCAACCCCAACCCCCCTCAGTGCTCCACGCCACACTCCTGTGTCCACACAGGAGATAATGGACAACCTTACAGCTGAGTCTTCAACTGGCCTGCTTACGGATTTGACGTGTTGATCGACAGGAGAAAGCCTCTTTAGCTCCATTATTTATTTGGAGGGGGGTGGGGGGGGTCAGCACTGTGGTATGCTCTGGGGGCGCTAACCAGGGTGTGGCTGGGTGGGCGGGGGGGGTCTCTAGAAAGCTGGCACCTGGTCTAGACTTATAGCAGTAACAACCCCTATATCAATACAGGGGACAGTGCTTTTGGACTGTTACCTTTATTTAAGATATGAGCGTGACCACAGCAGTTGCAGTTCAGTTTTTTTCAAAATCAACTAAACCAGCTATGGCTGAGGGTTGATTGTACATTTTTTATCCTAAATAATGATACTAAGAATAGTATTATGAATTATACTACTGATAATAATAAAAATGAAAATTCCTTACAAACCTCTTCGCTCATCACTAAAAGATACAAGATACAGACAAAGGTGCATGATGATAGTAATCAATGTGACATCATAATTAAATGTTTGATTTCATATTTTCCAATGCGCCCCATATGAGCATGGTATGACACGTAAAAAATAAACTCTTATTATAAGAAAGCAGAGGCTCCCCCTCTTATGTCTGACCAAAGACAATGGATAGGGTGTTCTTCAGCCCAGGACAGTGCTGTGGTGACAAGCCGTGAAATACCTGTGAAATTAGTGAAACAACTAGAGCTTCTCCTCCCATGGAAAATGGCGAGCTGCATGGTCATACAGGCTGAAGTGGTGATATACCTCATGTAACGGATCAACTGCACACTTCATGGATGATGGCGGCGGTAGTGAGTGGCTTCATTATGGGTGCAACACATCTCTTGTTGGTGTCTCTAGTGGAGTCGGCTAAGTTCAGTGAGGCCCAGTCCTGCTGAAGGGCTGGTAGGATGCATGGGGCAAAAGCACGGTGTTTACACACACACACACACACACACACACACACACACACACACACACACACACATACACACACACACACACACAACATACCCATACAAATACATACATACCTAAATACATACATACACACACACACACACACACACATAAACACAGTGGAGCCAAACACAGACACGCAAACACAGTGGAGCTAAACTCACGCACACACACATACCCACACACGCACACACACACTTACTTCGGGGAGCCAAGCCCACACACACCCACACCCACACACACATACACACCCATACACACACACACACACACACACACACACACTCACTTCGGGGAGCCAAGCCCACACACACCCACACCCACACACACATACACACACACACACACACACACACACACACACACACACACACACACACACAAAAACAAACACATTTTTACACTGCCAAGCCGGTTCGGTCGCGGCTTGGCACGCCCGGCAATTTCATTGTCTTGCCTGTGTAAAACCGAGGGGGGAACATCCCCCGTCGACACAGAGCCGGCTTTCTTGGTTCAATGGAGAAGGCAGGGCTATGCACGGAGAGTAGACCTCTTTAGAATAATTTGCATACTACAAATGTTTCTATTTTTTTTATGATATAAGAGACTCACATGCAAGAATGAGTATACATCTGAGTGTAGGCCACAAACTAGATTGACTATTTACATGTGCAAAAAAACGCCAACATATTCTTTATTTTGCTGACCACTTGTTTTTTATCCCGACAAAAGCGTTGCCTCTGCGTCTTTCTCGTAGAACACACCATCTTTCCCCGTCTTTGTTTAATGCGACTGCATCACCTTCTCTCACATGATCAGCAGCTTGCGGATTTCTCCAGTTATAACTGCTCAACACCTCTACCCATGTGTGTGTGTGTGTATGTGTGTGTGGGTGTGGGTGTGTGTGGGCTTGGCTCCCCGAAGTGAGTGTGTGTGTGTGTGTGTGTGTGTGGGTATGTGTGTGTGCTTGAGTTTAGCTCCACTGTGTTTGCGTGTCTGTTTGGCTCCACTGTGTGTGTGTGTGTGTGTGTGTGTGTGTGTGTGTGTGCGGGTCTGTCTTAGTGTAAACGCGCGGACCATGCCGGGAAAAAGCTGTGCATAAGACAGGCATATTTGGCAGTGTAAAAAAGTTTACACCCATACCCACACACAGATACACACACACACACACACAGACACACACATACACACACACACACAAAAACATGCTGGAGCCAAACACACACACACCCCCATGTAAACACATACACATACAAATACTGTTGAGCCAAACACACACGCACACAATCACAGGAGAGACAAACACAGACACACACACACACACACACAAACATGGTGGAGTCAAATACACACACACAGACACACAATTGGGGGAGCCAAGCAAACACATACACACACACACACACACACACAGGCAAACTAGTGGAGAGACACTGAGGGCACAGCAGCCCATTTACACCTCCCACTAGCTGTGAATGACTGGACGTACTTCAGAATGGAGAATCCATGGACGTATTACCCCTCCCTGCCTCCCCGCCTCCTCCGCCAAGATTTCCTGGTCACCCAGCTGCGGCATGCATACTCGTCTGTATTAGTCGAGCATGATGGTGCTGAAGCTAGATTGAATGCTCATGAGGTTGTCTGGGCGGGGATGGTCCACTGACGGTGTATTGCCGTAGGCACCATGAGAGTATTGGGGCTTGGTCCAGCCTTCCCCTGGTCTGACCCCTCACGGCCCTCTGCTCCCCCCAACCACCCTCCCCCCCACCCTCCCTCCCCCCCCCCCCCCCTGCTCAGTGCCTCCATCCTGCTCAGCGTTGCCGGGACTTCTTCCATACAGCATGAAGACATAAGCCGGGGAGAGGGTAACTTTACTAGTCAAAGCTGGCAGGTATAATTGCACTGAAAATCACTCTAAATGTGCTCCGGAAGGATCTTGGGGGGGGGGGGGGGGGGGGTGTCAAGTCCCATGTGGTGAAATATGTTGCGAGGTGAGTCAAGCATCACATCTCTCTCTTTCTCTCTCTCTGTCTACTGGTGTCTCTCTGCCCAACATCCACATAAGCACATCTTCACAAAATGAATCGTATATAAATTGGGTTTGCACATGCTCAATAGCTCGCACAGACTTACATGTGTGACCATACAAACTTGCGTGCACAGACGCACAGATGCACATACACACACACACACACACACACAGATGGAGCTGTAAGGCTGATTCTGCAGGTCTGCCTCTTGGCATCGCGTCCAGTCAACTGAGAAGACAGTTCCTCATTAGCCAAGCTCAGCTTTAGACAGCTGGGTGGCTGGTGGGGTGGGGCAGAGAATGAGTGTGCATGAATGTGTGTATGTGCATGCACGTGAAGGTGTGCGTGTGTGAACTATCACTGTTGTAGACTTTTGTCTTTTGCTATATGTGTGTGCGTAACGAAAAGGAGAATGGAGCTAGGATGGAGAGACAAAGATAAAAAAAAGTTCACAGCGATACTGCTCGGTAGTTTAGCGAGGTCCACCGCAGCAGCGGCAGCCGCGGTCCCCGCCGTAATCGCAACCTGGACCCCTGACCTCTGACCCCAGCCTCTGTGTTCTGCTAACCATGAATTCTAAGGGGGGAGGGGGGAGGGGGGAGGGTGGGCAGGGGGCGAGCCTCTGTGTCCTCTGGACTCCGAGCCCCGTACCAAGCTCGGCTCCTGGGGGCCAGTCAGGGGCCAGTCAGGGGCCCCCCTGGAGCAGGGAGTGTGTCTGCCCTCCCGTCTCATCTGCCTGCCCTCACCCCTGCCCTGCCCCCGCCGCGGCAGCAGGAGAGATGAGGGGATACGGAGGAGATAAATCACTAAGTGCCTCACCTTTGGTCGCCGGTCACATCCGAGGCCATCGGCAATCTGTATTTGAAGCACTGTGTCGGCTGCCACAGGGCTTGGCTTCCTGGCCTCGCTATAAATCAGCATACGGCCTCTAACCCTACGCTCCCGTTGCCCCTACTTGCTCCATCTTAACGGAACACGTCTTAACACATGTAGCAAAAAGAAAACATTGATCCAGAAGCCGTTTGGGTTACACTGGGGATGTATTAATATTTACTGAGTTCTATAGAGTAGGCTTTTATTCAAAGTATGTTCCTCTGATGTTGACGGTTGGTACCACAACAGCTACCAACAGCCTAGCGAGAAATATTGTATTGTATGTATTTGACATGCAATTTATTGGTGTTGAGGGTCATTGGATGTTCTCAAGGCCAACAAAGTAAATATGTACCTATAGTATTAAAAGAAGCACATTCTTTTTTATACTTTTAAGAGTAGTGGGAAAGAGACATTACCGGATAAGGTTTGTAGAATAACAATAACAAAGAAGATATTGTAGCATGAATGTGCTCTAGTGATTATATTGAGTATACCATATATAAGTGTATCCAACAAAAATGACCTAAAACAAAATCTATTATGTAAATAATTCTGGTTCACTTGAAGACAGGATTTGGAATGAGATATGAAGGAATTTTGAAGGACAGAAGAAATATTAATGTAAAAGACACCAATGGTTGTGGCAGCTGTGAGTTTATGCTGAAGAATAACAATACTGATACAGAACAATTTTGTTTGAAAAAAAACACAGAGAATGCAAGACAGACAAAGGCAAAGACAATAAGTAAGTGAAGATAATTGGATGCCTTCTATTAACCCGATAGAAGCAGAGCTTGATGTGCTTCTCTATTTCATGGAATATTCATTTTAAATGGAGCTCAGAGGGAGTGAGAAGGCAGATGAGGTGCAGGACCCCCCCCCATCCAGCAACCCTCTATTCTCTGACCACCTCCTCATACCAGCCTCCCCATATGGCCCATGTGGGCTTTTGTGTGTGTGTGTGTGTGTGTGTGTGTGTGTGTGTGTGTTTGTTTGTTGCAAATCCAGCATATTCCATTTTAGAATTTGTATTTAGTTTAAGAATATGTGAATTCTTCAAATACCTTTCAATTTCTTTCAACATTGATTTGATATATTTTCTGACATTTGTGTTTCAATTATAGACATCTAGACATACAGCTGTGAAGCTGGAGGCCAGCTTTCTATTTCAAACTGTGTGAGCAGTTAAAAATAATCAAAGCATCCTAAATTCAAACGTTTATTTGTCCTCAGATGTTTCCTCATGCCTTTAAAAAACAACTAAACTAAAAAGACTATATTTCAGTATTGTAGTATAGACACCTCATACCTGACAACTTATACCTGACATGGAGCCAGTTGCTCCCAGAAGACCAAAGTGATGTTTATTTATATGAAATAAAATGAATATATAATAAAATAATATCATATGAACAAGATTAAGATGACATACATTAAGATGAAATACCTACAAACAATTTGTAATATAAAGGAAAAATTCATATTGAGCATTTTCATAATACTTCAACCACAGGCCAGGGGTCTGAGCACTTGTTCCCCTATATTTGAGGAATATTCACTTTATATTATTTATAATATTCAGATTAAATGTCTGGTGATTTGCTTATTTTCCACGCAAACTACATCACACTTTAGAGGTTTTAAATTCAAATGCCTAGTGCATATAAAAGTAAAGATTAGGGAGACTTGTTTCCATAATACCACATCAGTAGTATAATACCATATATAAATATATATATATATATATGTAGGTATTTATATATATGCAGTATATATATATTTTTCTTTTTTGGGTTTAGGTATTTATATATATATATATAAATTACTTTTGTTTCCCCCTTCCTTCTCAACCCATCACACTGCAGTCTTCTCCCATTTGAGTAGCATCATCTTTATTTCCCAACTGACTGGTTTCCATCTCAGGCCTGAGTTGCATGCGGCTTTGCACCTGACAATCCGTCTGCCATCAGAACGTGGAGTAAGTTATCCTGAGACAGGAAGTTCCTGCTCGCTGCTTGTCACATATCTTAAGAAGCTTACAAAGCATACATAATCAAATATAGGAAGGGAACTATGAAAGCAGATTAAGAAGATGCCAAAAACAACACCACTTATAAAGTGACCAACAAAAGGTTTGTGTCAAAGACCAATGTACAACATGCAATAAAAGCTACTTTCTATTCCCCTGTGAAGACCAATTTTAACAGTACAATATACACTAGTATTTTAGCAAAAAGCTCCTACTTTGATATAAGAAATATGGGCAAATGTTGCCATTTAGTGGGCGATGACATCATGACCCTAAGCAGCGGTCTAAACACTGTCATGTAACACGCCCACATCAACCTGAGAGTAAATACAGGAGTACAGGGATGAAAAGTACAATAAACGATGATCTTGAACAAAGAGGCCTGCGGAATAAAATGTCTCCCAGGATAAAAACTGCACCTGGGATGCCTCATTGAACAAGTGCACCTCACAAACGTTAGCGTTCAAAGAAAGGCCATCAAGAAGACTGCACGTGGATTTGTAATGTTGTGGGGAGGAAGTGTTTGTCATTCGTCTCGCGGTGAAATCAGTTGAGAGGCAGTATTCAAGCGTTCTTATCCAGATGGGGCTTTTATGGATGTGGGGGCGGTCTTTACTGTTTGGGAAGGGAAGCATAATAAGCACATGTACACTGTGGGAGTAGCACCATCAGTGCAGCTGGGCCAGCAGGTTGATACACATCACTTTGTATCTGGTGTCACCCAATGGTGCCCAGGGTGTAATAAGGATGAATGGGACACTGATCTTACCTGCAAGCACTCTGCAGCCATAAGAAACTGAACCGACTGTAATTACAAACAAGCAACGTTAGGGCAATTATTTCTAAAATGTGTCACAGGGATCACATAAAAATGTCATCATCGCAAAAGGCATCTGCAGCATTTTCCGCAAAATATCACCAAAGATATGTGACGATATAGAATATCATATTTCCATATAGAAACCGAAGAGCCATGGCCAAAGCTGCACAACACAAGTTTAAGCCAGGAGAGGAATGAGTTGTAGTCTGTGTGTGTCTACTACTAAAACTACTAAAATGTGCCAGAATGACCGCTCAGCTCAAGATCAAAAACATTTTTCATTAGGCATGTTTCATGAGGCAGATGCTTCTTTATTGGTATTAGCCCTAGTATTGCTATTACCTAATAGTTATTTTAACATTTTATAACAAACAATCAATGTTGTTAAACCAAAACTATGATTAGAAACTGTGTTATAGAATTGGTGAGTCTAACATCCAAATTATTTCCTGTCCCCTTAGTTCAGATGTAGATGCTGAAAAAAAGAAAGAAGTGTGTTTGTGTGTGTGTGTGTGTGTGTGTGTGTGTGTGTGTGTGTGTGTGTGTGTGTGTGTGTGTGTGTGTGTGTGTGTGTGTGTGCGTGCGTTCATGCGTGTGTGCATGTGCATGTGCGTGTTGACTGACCTCTCTCTAGACAGCACTCTTTACCTTCTGCATTCCTTTCCCTCCTTGATATAGCCCATGCAATGACACTGGCCTTCGTACAAGGGCTCTCTAAAATTGACTTTCCATTTTCACAACAACGCTGAGCAGACTAGGTGTCAGCAAGGAAACCATGATCGTCCAATGTGTCCCCTGAATTGATGAGGGAAAGAGCAGTTGTCTCCCATGGAAAACGTAACATTTACTCCAACAGACGGACTCCAACGCACACTGATCACAGGGCCATGTCACAAAAATACATATTAGCAATCATACATATTACATTATCTAAATAATGTTCCCCTTTTTTGTTGAGAAGAACATAGAAGTCCCATTCAAAGAAAGGATTCATTGTGATTTTTCACAGTATACACACACACATCCACAGACCCACCCACACACACACATACACATACACGCACACACCGCATACAGAGTGTTTTGAGTTCACCACGTGTGATTACAGAATGATGTTAAACATGCCAATAAAAGATTTTATGGAGCCCTTTTTCCAACAGAATTGGTCTGTCTGAGTTTAGAGTTTCAGCACATTAACAACACCTTTAACAAAGTAGTATGATTATAACTACATTTCAGAGATGTTCAGTCTGTACAAAATAGTGAACTCTATGTCGACAAATTGTGTTAAATTGAGCAGCAAAATTCGTAATAATAATTTTAAAAAAGGCACATTTTCTGTATCCATGTCTATAGAATTCTGAGACACATTTAAGTTTGCCACATAGTACGACTGCCACAAATGTATCTCCATAGGAGAGCGTCATCAGGCCTGAAGGCAGAGGCTCACTCCCACAGCAGGAACACAGCTTCTCCCTCGGCTGCCCCACATGGTGGGCCTAATCCCCTTTGTAGAGCAGGCATTACCAGGGTGGAACGCAGTACCGCAGCAGGACCCAGTAGAACCACGACTGAAGAAGGACTCAGTAGGACCCAGTAGGACTTCAGTAAGCCCTGTGAGGACCATGTAGAACTGCGGTACGGCCCAGTACGAAACTAGTAGGACCCAGTTGGACTACAGTAAGCCCTGTGAAGAACATGTAGAAGGGCAGTAGGACTCAGGACCCAGTATAAATAAAGTAGGGCCACAGTACTGGCCAGTAGTACTGTGGTCCTACATAGCACATTGTTAAGGCTGGAAAACTCCCTCCAAGACAAACTGGGACTAGAAATAGGGCTGCAATAAATGTCATGATATTCATATTATAAACAAATATATACATACTGCTGATATTCTCAGAGATCACAATGAGGATTTTCTTTATCGTGAAAGCATAGTGTTAAGTGTTAAATATGTAAGACGAAAAGAATAGAGACTGTAATAACATCAAATGGGTTTGCTTTATTTGCTTATCTTTGCACCTCAAATGTATTTATTTTTTAACAATATTCATGGTGTGAGGCTATAAATAAAATCATCAAGCATATTGCTGATGATTTAAATCTGGATTTTAGTGTGTACATGGACCCCACATTTATTTCTTCCATTCATTGACTCATATATCAAATAATTGTATAGCTCATATTAAAATAAAGTCTACCATTTCCAGTAAACAAGTATCTGCATCCATTGTTATGTCCTACCCTTTAAAATATACTAGGAAAAAAGGCCACATCAATTTAATTACCCTAGGATGGAAGTAGTTACGTTGGTCTGTTTGGTAAAATACCAACGTAGAGGTGATCACATCAGGAAAGATTTATGATCTGAACAGTATACTTGCTGTGGTATATTTTTTCCCCTGACATTTATAAACGACAGCATTTATATGAGCTTAGTCCGAACTTCAGACCAGAGGGCCATCATTTTCTTTTCCTTTTTTTCTGACTACAGTGATGAAGTGGGAGGGTGTGTGCTTGCACCAGGGACAGGTGAACTGAGTCGGTGCTGTTTAGTGGCAGGGGGTCCCTTTCTCATGTCTGTGCTGAGGAAAGTTAAGGTTTCATTCCCCATCAACCCCCCCCCCCCCCCCCCCCCCGAAGCTCCCCTGCTAACGGCTGAGATGTTGTTGGGAGATAGACCTACAAATAGTGTGTGTGTGTGTGTGTGTGTGTGTGTGTGTGTGTGTGTGTGTGTGTGTGTGTGTGTGTGTGTGTGTGTGTGTGTGTGTGTGTGTTGTCAGGATGAGGTGAAGTCTTGATCTGTATTTTTCAGTGAAACCAAACCAAGAAACTATGCCTTCCTGTTATCCATCAGTGTTTTTATCCCTCTCTTTCTTTTTATAAACTCACCAGACTCACTGTCCTAAACAACATATTGAACAGAATCTCCTTACAATGCAAAAACACAAATATCAACACTCAAAGAGATATGGTTAACATAATGTATTGGGAAAATAGTAAATATATTGATGTAACTTTCCTTTTGATTGGGTGTACTACTACTACTATTGAAGAAGTAGCAATCATTTTGCACAAGACAAGAACTGAACAGAGGCTAAATTACCGCAGAAGTCCTTCAATCTCACCCTCCTACTAAGAATTGAGTAGGGGGAACAATTTCTTTATGGCCATGGCAATGAAAACACATACTACTGCTCAAAAGACACATTTAAAACAATATTTGACTACATACCTCACATATTTCACAACATACGAAGGGGCCAGGCTAAATCAGAACATCTTTTTTGCTGAATATGAACAACCACCTGCCCAAATTAGACCAGCCCAATGAGGCCATTGACAGGACACCATTATCATAAAAGCTAGCACACCCCCAACACCCCACCATCACCACTTCACCTATCCATCCCAATAGAAATACCCTCGCCTCGTAGCCCCCCCCCCCCCCCCACACACACACACATCTAACTGCTCTCTTGTCTTTGGTGCATTGAGTAGAGCGGGGATGGCTTTATTTTTTATCTTTGATTAAAGTGGAGCGTGTGTGTGTGTGCATGCATGCTTGCGTTTCATCAACCTCCTGCATTGTCCTACCTGGTTACAGAATGGCCCAGCAGAGAAGCACTGGTCCATTCAAGACAAAGTCCTGCTGGGCTGAGTGTGCTTATATCACACCTTCTTTCTGTTTTTTTACATCTTACAAATTCCCTCCCATTTTCGACACTCATTACCTTTTTGTTCCCTGTCTCATTTTCAAGCCCTTGATGTGTCACAAGTTGCTGTGCTTCGGGTTGGGAGAGTTAGGTAGAGATGATTTAAGATGAAATAGGAGAAAGTATAAGAAACAAACTTATTGGGAATCTGAAGGTGTCATGTCAGAAAGAATAAAAACATCACTTGGAAGTAACCTTTAAGCAAGGCACCTTATTATACCGCATCCATTATGTTACGTACGGTTACACTTCTACCCTCATTTTCGTTCTCAGGAGCTCTCCCTCTGCATATTCACCCGTATCATTGGTCGGCATTCCACAGGATGCAGATTTGGGATCCGGCTTTCACCTTGATGATTGGTCACCGCCGATCACTGCCTCCCTTGACTGCTGAACTCCCTCTTTTTGACTACTTAACAGCAGAGACCTCTGTAACACAGATCTAAAGTTAACCAAGGGTGTATGTTTAAAGTCCTGTGCTTTACGTTCTCCCTTTTGGGGAAGGACTATGTTCCATTTACCGTTTACATTTAACAGTACGTAGGAGTTGTTTGTGAAAAACACAGGGATATAGGTGTGTGGCACCTGCTGCACATTTGTTCAATGTTGTTGTAAAGTACATAATTTTGTTTCACTGACTTTCCAGACAAGATCCTACTATAGGTAGTCATTGATTTGGCACCAACTAAAGTCCTTTCCCTATCCTTTTTCCTGTTCTCAGTGTTATCAATATTGTTTATTGTATTGTCACAAAACACACTGAAGACCATTGTTACAACGTTACCTGCTTATCCTGTTGCCTTGTTCGTATCGTTTACCATCTGCTGGTTTAATGCTAACATCCCCACTACCACCTAGATAGATAGATAGATAGATAGATCCTTTAATAATCCTTTACAGGAAATTACAGTGTCACAACAGCGTGGACAGACATAACAAACACACATTCCCTCATATGCTAAAATACTTAAATACTACAATAATAAATACTAAATACTATAAGGTGCAAAGTTAATTTTGTGCATTGTAAAACCGTATGGCAGCTGGTATACAGGACTTCCTGTACCGCTCCGTTTTGCATATTGGTGCAATTAGTCTCTGGCTGAAGGTGCTGTTCTTGATCACCTTCAGGGCGTGGAGTGGGTGAGTGGGGTTAGACATTATTGAGGCCAGTTTGTTGAGGATTCTGGCCTCTGCCACCTGCTGGACCTTTAGCTGCTCAGCCCCGACCACTGAGCTGGCCTTCCTGATCAGCTTGTCCAGTCTCTTTTTGTCCGCTGTGCAGGCGCCTTCTCCCCAACATGCCACAGCAAAAAACAGAGCACTGGCCACCACTGTGTGGTAGACAGTGCACAGTAGGGGTTGGCAGATGTTAAATGACCTTAGTCTCCTCAAGAAAAAGAGTCGACTTTGTCCCTTCTTGTACACCGCTTCCATATGACTTTTCCAGTCCAGCTCACTGTCGAGCTGCACACCAAGGTACCTGTGGTTGGCGACCATCTCCACCATAGTGCCCCCGATGCTGATTGGTGTTGGTTGAGTCCTCCTCCTTCCCCTCCTGAAATCCACAACTATCTCCTTTGTCTTTGTGGTGTTGAGATGGAGATTATTGTGTGTACTCCACTCCACAAAATTGTCTATGTCCTAGACCAATAGCACTAAGGTACATAACATATTCTAAAACAATGTGTCTATTTACTTATTGTAAGTCGCTTTGGATGAAAGCATCTGCTAAACGCCCTAAATGTAAAATGTGAATGTCTATGAAGATCTGTAAGTCATTCAAAACCAACCTACCATTTCTTATGAACAATACAAATAAGTCATCATCAATGACGTATGTCTTCCAATATAATATTTTATATTAACATGTTTTATTTTATATCTGAAACCTAGTATTGTTATTTCCTGATGTTGGTTGAGACAATACTTGACAAAGCCTTCATATGCTTTTTGTTTTTCTGGACACACATGTTCAAAACTGATTAAAGCCACAAACTCTGCCATAGTTAAAGATTTTTTTTCTTTTTAATTGGATACACATTTTTACACATAGTTATTTGAAATTCTCCTATTAACTATACTTCAAATGATACAGGTGTTTTATAATTTATATGACAAAATCAAAAAGACAAGGGGTCATTAACACCTTTACCAGGTGTAATGGAAAAAGTGATTTGTTAGAAGTCTGAAAATAGGTCTGCCTTTCGAACCTATAATTATATATTTGAAACATATAATCTTCCAGGTATGGTCTTTTCTACAGTGCTAACAAGACTTGGTAGAAGTCCAAAGAAGCAGGCAGAAGACTTAATTACATGGGTGCATATATTACCGCATATCCACTCCTGTGGTTCCAATATTAATTATGCTGTAGCAAAGATGTTTTCCTCAACTCATTTTCATCAGACTTAGCCTATTACAAAGTTAACTTTAGCTCACTTTAATTTTCAAGAATGTATTGCATATTCATAATTCCGCCAATTAGGTAGAAAGATACCAGACAATGCGGAACAAAAATAATTTAGCGCACCTAGTTAGCTGACAGTTCCCAACAAGATACCAAGCTGCAAATGGTGCTTGATGAATAATAATAAGGCGTTATATTTTTTTTGGGCCAGATAATTGCCTTTTAGATTTGTTGTCAAAAATTGACCTGCAGTATGTTCAACCTAAATGTGAGCACATGTTTCATTTACAGTTTGTTTATCTGCTGGTTTTAAAAGAAAAACAGATCTTTTAAAGGAAGACAAGTAAATTAAAACAGCCTTTTTGTCCTTTTGTAATCTTCAGCCCCCTACTGTTGAACAATTCCCAAATACGGGGAAATCATCGCATAATTGATAACATTTTGAGTGGCTAGTGGGGTGGTCCTAATTAGAATTCCCATACACCATTCATCTCTTCCAGATATGTTCTTTCTGTCCCCTATTACATATACTAGATATAATAGAGAAGACATTCCTTCCTCTATTCTAGTAAGTGTTAGGTATGTGTTGTATCAGGAGATCCATGCTAATATTTGTTCCGATATCAGGGTGGACTGTCCACTCGGAGCACAGCTATTATTGTCGGACAGGTATGTACAAAAAGTGATGGGGACACACTTTCTAATAAATACAATTAAACATGATTGGGCAATTGGGCTCAACCCACCCACCTGGAATCATATTAGTTCACCGCGGACCACAGATATATCCGGTGTAAATATAGGCAAAGTCAATTTCAGCTGGTGTTGGGGTGGTGCAGTTGTGCATGATGATGTTCATTCTGATATTGTAGTGGTCACGGTCTGAGTGCATGTGCAGTGGTCGTGAGTGGATCCAGTCCTGGGAGAGGTGGTGGTGGTGTTGGTGGTGGGGTGGAGCTGGTGTGGGGGTGGGGGTTGGGGGGGGCGGTGGTCCGTGGTGGTGTTTTTTATTTTTTTCATTTTTTGCAGTTGGACGGGGTGAGGGTTTCTTTGAAGTCTGGATTCCAATTAAACCCCTGACTGAGTTCTAAGCGCAGAAGAAAAATGACTGAGGTACATGACATGGCCTGGTCCCCTCGTCCAGCCAAGCCTTTCCATTTTATCCCCTTTGTCTCCCTGCAGCTCCTAATATTTATGATCAGCCCTCCTGACATAACCCCCTTTCCCCACCCTCCTCCACCCAGCCCCATACCAGTCACCTATCTACCAAGTCCCCACCTCCCCCATAGAATAAAATAATGAAATAAAAACCTGCCAGGACTTTCAAATAGGGCTGGCAGAGATGCGGAGAGACTGAATCACAGCCTGGGGTTTGACTTTACTGCTGAATCCTATTCCACAACATAGAGAATCTGTTAGAAGCCTCCACCACCACCATGGCTGTGGGAAGGTGCGATGCGATGAAGAAAGAGGTGGAAGAAGGAAGAAAAACAAGTAGAAGGAAAATAAACAGAGGAGTCTCCACAATAGGAATATGGTGTGGGTTAGGGGGTCAATAGGAGAATCTGGAAGCGTCTCCGTGGCCTTGTCCTTTC
This sequence comes from Micromesistius poutassou, assembly GCF_964030765.1. NCBI lineage: Eukaryota > Metazoa > Chordata > Actinopteri > Gadiformes > Gadidae > Micromesistius > Micromesistius poutassou. Next base: position 4,061 of record NW_028180013.1, on the reverse strand, counting down.
CTAATTTCATAGCTTTATGGCCTAGCCTCTGCTTTGCTGTTTATTTTTTAGCTTCTTTTAAGAAAATCATGTAAGCAACAGTTAAATAATTTCATTCAAAATAAAACATAAAATGCCCAATGGATGATTAAAAATAAAAAAACTTTTCGGATCTTCTACCACATGCTCAACACGGTATATATTTTTATAAATATATGGGGTTAATGTTTAGCAATAGGTAGAAAAAAGGCCTGGTTGATGATCTATATAGACACACATATATATATATTATTTTTTTCTTTTATATATATGTATATATATATATATATATATATATATATATATATATGTGTGTGTCTGTGTGTGTTACATTTAAAGGTGCTTCTATCATCCACTTATTTATTTTTAATTATGAGATGTATTATATATATATATATATATATATATATATGTATATATATATATATATATGCTGCTACCTATGCTGAGTATTTCTGGGATTTTGGTTGGAATTCGTGATGACTCTGACTGATCTCTAGCAACTAGTCCTGCACACTGCCGAACCCTGCCCCGGCTTCAGTGCAATACAAATGTACCCTGGATAGCAGACAATAGACACCTTTACAAAATCCTGTATATAGTTGCTACTCCTCACAGTTTTGTTTTCTCTTGAAATACCAATGGTAAAAAAAAACAGTGCAGGAGCACCCTAGCTGGGGGACATGTTTTTTGTTGAAAGAGAATGGAGAGAAATAGTGGATTTCAGAGGCATCAGTCCTGCAAGGTAACTGGAGGCAATTCATACCTGACATTACGGGTGGGGAAAAAAACCCAATGCAAGGTTTTAGTTATTTTGTTCTGTTGCTGTACCTTTTGCACATAGATCCCATTTATTCAACAGTCAGAAAGACACAGTAGGATAACACTGCATACTCCATAATTCATCCAGCAGCCAATTTAATTTCCACTCCTCTTTATTCACCCCCTACACACCGTAAACACACTGCCACGCAGAAGCCCATACAAGATAGGCAAGCTACCTGTTGTATTTTTTTTGCATCCGAACCCAACTGCAAAGCCGCAAATACGCTCACTAAACACACAAACACACTGAAATAACTACACTTACTAAACACACCTGAACAAAATACAGCAAGTGTCACAGACACCTGGTCAAATGTTCACTGGATTCCCAGAGGAATCCTCTTGAACACTTCCTGAGAGAGGGGAGAATGTAGCCAGCAGCTTATTTATGTTTTGAGCTTTTAGCCAGGTATGAGGGCTGTTCCTGCCACCGATAGAGCTGGAATACGGGGCCAAGGCAAGGAGTGAAGTCGGGGAGCCTGCAACCTTTTTATCGCGCTGGAGGGAGACAGGGAGCCGAGAGGCGCCGAAGAGTAAATATTTCAAGATGATCGGTGACATAAACAAAGGGTTTACTCCTCATTCGTACTTTTTAACTTTGCAAAATTCAGGGCTGGAAATTCATTACAGCCCTGTCTTCCTTGACACTTTCATACAAGGCTGAAGAATATACCCTAACCCCCCCCCCCCACCCCTTCCCACACACACCCCCCGGACATCTCAGCTCTGAACAAAGCGAAATCCTACATGCCTCGTATAACGATCAGTCTCTCATCACCTCAAAGTGACTTTAATGACAACAAGAGATTACTTGAAGAACTAAATCAATGTGCATGAATTGTATTGTCATTATCACCAGAATATTTTATGAACCAGGTGGGTCATATTTGCAGGAGATGTGAAGTGTAATGCAGAAACCTGCTGTTATGTATTCCCCAAAAATATCGCTAAGGTCTATCACTCAGCCAGCTCTCTCTCTCTCTCTCTCTCTCTCTCTCTCTCTCTCTCTCTCTCTCTCTCTCTCTCTCTCTCTCTCTCTCTCTCTCTCTCTCTCTCTCTCTCTTATATGTTGGGGAGCAGTGTGTCAGCCAGCCTGTGGGGGCCAGATAACCCTTTTGATGGAGAGGAGCTGTGGTTATTGTTGTCTGTACCCTCTCCACCTTCCCTCCAACACATATGAAGATTTATGGAGGGAGAGGGAGGAACAGCAGGGGCCTGTGCTAACACGGCAGGCCAGGGAGGGCAGCAGGAGACACACACATTGAGGGGCAGTCGTCTGACCTGCATGTGAAGGACACTATGCTCAGGTCGTCGGGATGATGGCTGTGATTGCCAAAAGCTGGAATCAGGGCAAATGATTGAGAGGATTACTACTCAAAAAGAATCCTATTTGCTTTCAAACAAAAAAGCATGAAATAAAATGACAATGAAAACATAAAAAATATTACTAGCTAAATATTACTACTATTACAAAATAATATTGATAATACAATAACATTGGACGTCTAAGACATCCTAAAAAAGACAGGGTCTGGACACAGCTGCATTGTGAAAATATCTGTAAACCCAATATCTAGAAATTAAATCCAATTTAAAAAGAATAAATTGTTTGAATATATACAGACGTTTTTTAACCTAATTATAATTACAATTTTGGAATGAATTGGCCCTGATTCAAATATTATTAATCTAATGTTAATCAATATACGTTTACACTGAATATCCTTTCATAATTTCTAAAAATATTAGATTTGATTCAATCAAATGTGTTGATGTGAACTGATCTATATTTTTGTAAAACAAACAAATGTTAAACCAATGTATTGGTCATTTTGCAGAACATAAGAAATATAGCCTGGAAGAGAGTGAATTGTAGAAGCAAATTCAAATGGGGGGAATAGGGAGTGAAAAGAGAGACACACGCCATAGTGCCCTCTTCTGCTAGCAAGCTGTATGAGTCAGTTGGAGGATCATTCTTTATCTTTACACAGCACTGAACTGTATGGGACACACTTAAGAACACCCAATTCTTTACTGAGAATGCTGTGCTGTTATTCTGTACATAACAGCAAAAAAGAACCTCAGCATATCTCAACAACTGCTGTTGTCTAATGGGACTGACAGACAGAGGTACAACTGGTTTCCTCCCTGCAATGTCCAAAAGAAAGTGGGTGGGTGGGTGTGTGTGTGTGTTTGTGTGCCTGCATGTGTGTGTGTGCGCTTGTTAAGCCAGTGTGTGTGTGTGTGTGTGTGTGTGTGTGTGTGTGTGTGTGTGTGTGTTGCATGTGTCAATGGATGATTGTAGGCATGCATGCTTGCAGGTTTTCCTGACATTGATACAAAAATAAATACAAAATAAAAACAACAACATCCAATTCATAACAGTAACTTAAAAATTAAATTCAGTAACGAGTTCCAAATGGTGCTGCATCTTTTGGAGATTCTAAGTAATGCAATAAAAGCACAAAATAAGTATGTCATTGACTGGGTGTATACATATTTAAAAATAAATGCTGATGCCAAAACCTTTGGTGACTTTGTGCCTGGGACAAAGAAAGGCATGAGAGTAAATGTACATGCAACATATTAACTGCAATATACCTTCAATCGCATTACTATTATGCATAAATATATGCAACAAACACTGGGTGACTGGACATCTCTGGGACTGTGAAATGATGACCCATTTTTAAACCCGCATTTGATTACCCAGTTTTATTAAAATTGAATCCGAAGAGACCCGTCTCACATTTGAATTTAATGAAGGCTGTGTGGCTGACAGGAGACTTTTGATTTATACAGTGTTATTAAATCTGACGAGGTAGCAGCAGCCAGGCAGCCAGGTAGGCAGGCAGGCAGCAAGCGGGCAAGCAGGCAGCAGGCAGGCAGGCAGGCAGGCAAGGCAGAGAATCTCAGAGGGGAGGGGGGGTGAAGAAGAGAGCAGGACCTGGAGCCACACACCCTCTCCCAAGCCCTTACAACGTGCACCCACCTCCCCACCTGCGCCCCGGCGAGGTGTGTGCAGGAGTGGAGAGCGGAGCCAAGGACGCATGCTGTGTCGGTGGCCCTCTCTCACATCGGCCCTCCTCCTCCTCCCGCTCTCCTCTGATACCGCCTGCATTATTCATATTCAAATACGGACTGATGTAAACATGAATAATACATGAGGTCAACACTAACAAAAAGTGTGTGTGTGTGTGTGTGTGTGTGTGTGTGTG